>NC_072854.1:111281925-111581925 GCF_028858705.1 Grus americana
ATTGATGATTTCTCTAAGTCTTAAACCAGGCTGAATCAAAAGTGAAGAAAGGCACACAAGGAAATTCTTGGATGACTGTTTTTTCAACCAACTTCTACCCTTCTTTAAACAGTCATGTTGCCTGAGAATCTGTCTGAAGGTGGGAGATTATTTCTTTGTGGAAAATGAATATCAAGCAAATATTAATAGGCAACGGAAGACCTGGAATTAGAATGGAAATAGTTTTGTAGCCCCAGCTATAGGGTTCTAATCAGCTCCCTCAGTAATTACAGAGATTAAAGAGAGAGAAGTTTAAACAGACACCAAGTAGAATCATTAGCATCATTGCAGGATCTCCACAGAACAGATTTATTGAACCAAAAAAGGTAGACCTGCGTGCTTAGAAGAAAAACTTGTTTGTGTCGTTCTGAATCTTCACCAGCAACAGTAAGATAAATCTGCCTCCACACAGAGGGACAAAGGAAAGGAAACTTCTGATGGAGCAGAGTAATATACTCCACCAGCTTCCCTTTATCATTTGAGTTTTCTTGAAGAGGGTCCTTTCCAAAGAAAAAGACATATTGCAAGTACCGAACAACATACTGCACTCAATCATGGCTTTGTGATGCCATCAGACAGGTTTTAAACATTAGCAGGGACTGTAATTTTCCTTCCAGTGCCCACGAAAATGTGTATTTTCAGGAAAAAAAAAAAGTAGACAGAAAGACAGTCACATTTGACACTGAAGACAGAGAGCCTGTGCCTAATGGGCTGGAGAAAAAGTCTAAAAGCAGTTCATCTCGCTGAACTCCCTGAATGACCCTTGTAATGCAGTTGTGGCTAGCAAGACATATTGCTGCAAAATGGGCAAGGGACAATTGTGTGAAGGACAGTTAAAACTTGCACACTTGGTCAGGTTTTCAAAATATTTTGAGGCAAGACATCAGCTTGCCTCCTAATTCATCTGAACAGCCTAATACAGCCACCTTCAGTACTGTTAATGTATTAACCTACATTCTGGCAACCAGTTTAAAGCTAAACATGAAGTGCTTAGCAAACAGAGCTGTAAATGAGATATTTATTTTCTGTGTTCAGACTTTATGTGCAAAACACAGAACGGTGTAACCCTATAGTTACTGCCAATGCATTACCAAGCTTCATGACCTTAGGCGGGTTGTGCTTCCTACAACCATGAACAGCATCACCCCCTTCCCCCTCCCTCACACCACAGCAGCGTTAACCAGGAAGAGCGAGCAGCAGTAAGCCCCTAGATAGCCATGTTCAGACATTGTGAAGGGGACATTCATATAACCCACTAGTGACTTCAACATCATGACAAGCTTAGGAGAGACACGGTGTCAGATATTTACTCTTTATTGCTAGACACTGCTTTGAAAATAGTAATGGCTCTCCAGAACAGAAGAGATGACCAAGTGACAGAGGGATTCTTTTGTTTCTCCCAAACTCCAGAAGGCCTTTCCTTTCCAGGTTGGTGCCCCACAACATGGAGCATGCAAAATGTAAGTACAAATTCAGCTTAGTAGAGCAGCAATGGATGCTGACATAGTTACCCTAGCAAGTTCCTTATCAAAAGACCTGGCAGTCCTACTTCACAGCTAGAGTGGTACCCAAACCAAAGCAAAAAACAAAACAAAACATAACAAAACAAGGCAAACAATGCAGCATGGACAATTCTCATGTGAATGTTGTTGCTCTTCATTCAGCGTGGACACACAAAACACTCAAGTTTTATAGAATCACAGAACCATAGAATCATTTAGGTTGGAAGAGACCTTTAAGACCATCAAGTCCAACCATTATCCTAGCACTGCCAAGTTCACCACTAAACCATGTCCCTAAGCAGCACATCTACGCATCTTTCAAATACCTCCAGGGATGGTGACTCCACCACACTTCCTGGGCAGCCTGTTCCAGTGCCTGACAACCCTTTCAGTAAATTTTTCCTAATATCCAATCTAAACCTTCCCTGGCACAACCTGAAGCTGTCCTTTTACTTGTTACCTGGGAGAAGAGACCAACACCCACCTGGCTACAGCCTCCTTTCAGGTAGTTGTAGGGAGCGATCAGGTCTCCCCTAAGCCTCCTTTTCTCCAGGCTAAACAACCCCAGTTCCCTCAGCCGCTCCTCATAAGACTTGTGCTCTAGACCCTTCACTAACTTTGTTGCCCTTCTCTGGACATGCTTCAGTACCTCAATGTCCTTCTTGCAGTGAGGGGCCCAAAACTGAACACAGTATTTGAGGTGCAGCCTCCCCAGAGCCGAGTACAGGGGCACAATCACTTCCCTACTCCTGCTGGCCACACTATTCCTGACACAAGCCAGGATGCTGTTGCCCTTCTTGGCCACCTGGGCACACTGCTGGCTCACATTCAGCCAGCTGTCGACCAACACCCCTAGGTCCTTTTCCACTGGGCAGCTTTCCAGCCACTCTTCCCCAAGCCTGTAGCATTGCATGGGGTTGTTGTGCCCCAAGTGCAGGACCTGGCACTGAGCCTTGTTGTACCCCTTTAGGGTAGGCATGTGCCTGTTCAGGAGGAAAAAGGGCCAAAACCATAGCAAGAAGATGAGATTGGCCACTGTCTGCCTTCAGGTGTGCTGGATACACCAGCCTCCCTGGTAGCGAGAAACAGCAGCATTGGGAAGTGTAGAAACAGCTTTATTTTTCTTTCTATTGAGAGAAGAAAGTTGCAATTAAGTTGCTGAAACAATCAAATGAAAGAATGTGTGAATGTTATATTATTTACAAAGCCCAGCATTGGTAAGCCCTGAGAAGGTGCAGTGAAACAGTGACATTTTCCCACCCTGCAGTTCAGGACTGTATTTACTGCCGCCAGCTGTGGAACAAACAGAAGACTACGTCTCCCTCTGGCACATGCTTCCTCAGCAGCAGCATCCTCAGTTGTCCTTTCTCCCACAGTAGCATTTCAAGTAGAACTGAAGGAGTCAAATTACAGACTCATCTTGGGACTACATCTGACTTGCTGAGCCTCTTCTACTGTCTATGACGTGCCAGTCAGGAAACAGATTTACTGGTATGTGTCAGGCTGTTCGCAAAGCTGGGAAAAAGAACTTGGTGGTTTGGCCTTAAGCTCACAGAACTAGGCTAAAATAAATCAGCAAGATCTAGGCTAAAATAATTTAGCAATTATTTTCTGATAACAGAAACAATTTCCATCCACCTGAAGCCCCGCATCATTCTCACATTTCCCAGAATGGAAGCATATTTTAAGGGGAGATTACTTCCAGAAAAAGGACTAGGTGTTTTGTACCCCTTATTCCCTAGAGTAAGTGGCTGTAGTAATTATGAAGATGACAGCAAAACAGCAATAAGGATATTGCATCAATCTTCCCACAGCAAGCAGTCAACGGTAAGAAAGGTCATCACTGACCTTAATATTGCAGTTCAGAATACATGTGAAAATCTAGAAAACCCTGTTGAACTTACTGGCAGCCGCACATGCACAGAGCCCTTTGAAAAGCAGGTCCATGTCTCTGTAAGGTCGTCTCTGCCAGCAGTCTCCTCTCCCAGGGCTGGAGAAACTCCCAGCAGTCCTCCAATAAATATCCCACAATGAAACGGAAGAGAGGGTCGGTGTTTTAGCTGTCCTGTTGTGATTTTCCTCAGCATTCTGTACACTCAGCAATAAAAGGCAACCTTAAAGTTGCAAATCAGAGCTATATACCCACTCCGCTTGGCTCCACCACAGAAAGAACTACATCCCTCCATGGGCTCCCTGGCTGGGGACACCAGAACAACTGCTCTGCATTGAAACTTTGGCTGAAAAACGTTGAGAGTTGTAATTTAGTAGCTGCAGACTGCAGACTAAGGCAACTTCTTCTTTTTTCTTAACTGTATTTCTAAGCAGGTCCCCACTACTCTAACCTTTTGGGGGGGATTATGGAGATTTCCCTGGCATTGATGAATGCAAACTCTGCCACAGATTTTAATACCTGGAATTAGTTTTAGGATCAGGGTTAAATCTTTACCCTTCATAGCTTAAGAGAGGAGACATCTTTGAAGATTTATATCAATCAGATCACTGGGGTTTTTTCTTCATTCTAAGCCTGTTTTTGTCTCAGTGGGCTTTAAGAGTTACGAAGTATCATAATACCTGTTGCAATATACGTTTGTATGTGGAAACACTCAGGTCAATTCTATTTCAATCTATTCTGATTTTAAAATAATAACGTCCCCTCTCACTTAACAGCCAACTCATTCCTGAAATACATTTCATTTTGAGTTCAAAGTACTGTCATTCAGGTTAAAAAAGTGATAATATTACCCAAAAGCAAACACAGTAGATAAAAAAAAAAAAAAAAAAGCCTTGCCTTTCTTTATACAAGAGTAGAACCGCAGAACTTCACAAACAACTAAGGCAGAGAGAAAGCACCAAAGTCTTTACTATCACTTGTTTTGAAAGTAGAGCAATTCCTCCCCCCACCAATCCTTCAAATCCTAGCATTCACCATTGAACTCAACGCAAGAATATATCTCCTGCTGGAATGGGTGGAGGAGCTGAAAGACAACATAAAATCCATGTGCTGTGACATGCTCACTTATCTTGAATCAATAGTCATGAAATCAGCAGTATCAAGCTCTCACCTATGCGTAATAAATAGCAGAGATGAGATGGACACACAACTTGCATCCACAGGGGTGCTATACATCACCCATTTACAGCAAGGGAGTGGAGAGAGAAGAAATTAAGTGGGTTTATGCAATACTGTGATAATTCTATATGATTGTCCTTTTTATCCCTTCTATTTCTGCTGTTAGCAGTATCAGTTTCACTAACCAATTCATGGGCATTTTATGAATACTAATCTGGGTGGAGAACATGCCTATTTGATGTACATAGTTGATTTTACTGCACCAACGTTTCCGCAGGGCAAATGGAAACACAGGGAAGGCACTCACTGTGAGAAGCGGGGCAGTCCAGTGGAGGGAGCCCCCGGTGCTACTGAGGGAAGGTGCATTGCCAGCACTAGCTTTGCCACTGGCCAGCTGCCTTTGTCCTCTGCATCTGTAAAATGGAGATAAAGGTGTTTACTGCAAGTTAAAACAATTTGGGATGTGAAGCCTGTATAGAATCCAAGTCTTGCAGTTTTGCATCACTATTAACAAGTCCACCACCTCCAGCTCTCTAGGAAAGAAGAAAAAAGGAAATAACAAAATATTGGTTCCCTACTCTACTTAGAAAATCATGTCACATCTCTGTGGGCCCTGAACGCCCCACTCACCTCTGCTTGTCGTCCTATGACTACCAAATTCTATTTAATATTTTTTTAATGACTTGGATGACGGACTAGAGTGTATACTTGTAAAATCAGCACAAGGAGAGGGGGTGGAAGCAGGCCGACAGATAGGATGAGAATCCAAAATTTAGCTGATAAATTGGAAAGAGTTTTAACCAATAGGATGCAGTTCAATAAAGACAAGCTCAAAGTGCTACACAGAATAAAGAGAAATCAAAACCAGAAATACAAAATGGGAAGCGGCTGGTGACACAGCCATGTAGTAGAAAAAAGATGAGACCTAACTCTGTAGCACAAAGAGCATATACATTGACCACATGACAGTGCAGACAAAACAGCAAGCCTCAACTCTAAGTACATTAATGCTGAGTCACACACCACCTAAGAGTTATTTCTTCCTCACCTAGATGAGGCCTCGCTACATTAGCCAGTTTTGCAGTGCTTAAAATAGCAAGGAGACCAATCTGACAGAATCCAGAGGAAACCAAGAGGATTAATCAGAGGGAATGGAAAAAACCAAAACAAAACAAAACCAAAAACCCCCCAACAAACTACAAGAAAAGATTGAAGGAGCTGATAGCAAACACAAAGGTCTGCTAAGAAAGGAGGGAAAGATGATGCAGCTTATTTGGAATAGGGTTAGAGATTATGATGATTGTAGTCATCAGAATGATGAAACATGGAAACTGGCTGGGTAGGGCTGTTGTGGCAGCTCCTTAATTGGAAGCTTTTAAGGAAACGGTCAGTTAGGGATAATGTAGGTACACTTGTCTGGGGACGTCTAAAACATGGTTTGATGACCTGTGGTGGTTCCTTTCTGCACTGCCTAAGTCCTAAACTGGAAAATTCACATGGTTTTATCATGTACTGAAAATTTTGTGCTTTCATTTTATTTTGGGATTATTTCAACTTTTGAGAAATACCATTTATTTAGAGCAGGAAAAGCAACGAAAATGGAGACCGAGCGTATTAAAGCCAATGTACGTTGAATCTTTACATAATACTGAGATAGTGATCAAATAAAATGTAACAGCAAAATAAGCAGGTAAAGAGAAGCTACATAAACCTGGAATGTACAAATCAATGCCAACACAACCTGCTAAGTAGGTCCTGGCAGATTGCACTGGCATACACAGGATGACTCTGGTCTGTTTGGTGTTTGTTCATTCTTTCTCTCACTCTTGCCCTTAGCACAGAAAGCATCCAGCCCTTGAATTTCAAGTGCCAGTGTATGCTAGCCCCCTTTCTGATTGCTGCTTCTTTGTTTAAATTACAAGCTCTTAGCAGCAAGCACCTTGTTTCATATTATGCTACAAAACATCCACCACTATGCTGATGTTCTAACAAAGACAGACAAGACAATGGCATTTCAAAAAGCTGATTAAGAAAAGCCATTACTCATCTCCAGGGTCTCATACAATTGCCTTCGGGAAGATAAATAGTGCTACAAATATAGGCTTTTGTGAATAAGGCACTGGGATGATAAGAACTTAATTTCCATAGGAGGAAAGATATACATTTAAGTTGTAACTGCTTTTATTGTTGTGTGAGCTTCCAGCCAGAATTCAGCTGCAGCATCACTAAACAAAAAAACCCCATAAAGTATTAAGTCATATTACAAAGTATGGCAAGCTATAAATTACTGAAGACAGACTTTTGTCAGTAACCACCATATGATAAGAGAGTATGTAGTTAATGAACAAGTCCACAAGCCACTAAGTTTGTTGAGTGATTGGAACTGTCTGGCCTAACTAACCTTCCTTTATTACATGAATCCTCCTAGTAGTGTCTTGAACAAGCCTGCCTCAAACAGCTACAACAAAGGCTAGCACTGGAAGGAAATTAGATGAAACACACAGTTCATCAGTTTCTAAAGGCTCATGAAGGCATGATTCCCCTTAAAGATTTACTGGTATCACTGGAAGTTAAACACATGCATCCAGAGGAGAAAAGGACTTTGGGTGTATAATCTGCAAAAGTAATGGATGTTCAAAAAGACAAATAAATGAACACTGTTTGCTAAGGGGAGAAAGTTCTTTCATGTTTATGCTACTGAAACATTCTGCCTTCTGGTTTTAAGAATAAGGCTCATCTGGATTTTTGAGTATTTCACAACAGTGTCAGACAAATATATACTGTAAATAAAAGCTCCATTTTAAGTGACCCCAGTATGTTTTACCTTGTTTGTGGTCTTAAAATTCCACTGGGGAGGAAAGTTTGCATAGTAAGTATACTTTCTTCAAACAGCTTTTATTTTATTCTCTTCCTACAGCTTAAAGATGTAACTGTATATAAGAATTCTCATAGGCACCACATATAGCTATTTGCATGCCCCACAGAATGCCCCTGCAGTGCGACTACTGTGACAGCCTTCACATACTGCATGACAAGCTTGACCTCTGTTCTTCTGAAAAGGTCCTAGAACACATCACTCCATCACATCATAGAAAAAATTTTTCCATCCAAACAGTCCTAGCACCTTTCCCATTCCAACCTGGGAAGCTGGGCAATGGACACTATTCTCAACTGCAGCAAAGGGACTACTCTGAAAAACTCTCTAAAGAACAACAGCAAACACTGGATGTGAGGGAAGTCAGGCTGAATCCCTGCATTCTGATGGGAGAAAAGCAATGATTCCCATCTCTTCAATGGGATTCAAAAGGTTACTGTAGAAAATCTCATTTTTTTAATCACAGCTCTCCAGTGGTGGATCACTTTACTTAAAAAAGATGACAAATGCCACCACAAGGCTGACGTGCCTCACTTTGCCAACACCTTCAGAAACAGAAATCACAGTTGACAGTGAAGACTGTTTCCATATTAAGATCTATAAAAAGAAATTAGAATTCTTTGAAGAGAGTCCTTTCCTAAACAATTAAATCTCAACTAGCAATTCTTCCTGCATTTTAAAAGATTTATCCAAAGAGTTAGAAATGCCTATCAGCTTCTTGGTTGCTCAACCAGAAATGTCAAAATAAACCTCTTCAGACTTAAGTTCCTCTTACTTAGAGGAAAAAAAATATTCAAAAACTAACTACAATTCTAGTATGCCTTATACTGCCAAAGACCAACAAGACCCAGAAATATAGACTCCCTGATGTCAGAAAATATGTGGAAAGCTGTTAGAACAGATGGGTTATTATAAAGATTCCTTTTAAAAAGAAGAAGAAAAATAAAAAGATAGCCACTTTCAAGCACACACATCATCTTGGTGTTCATCTAACCAAACGTAATTTCTGCTGCTTTCTTTTTCCGTGAAAGGAAACAAAGGTCTCAGAGTACCTTTAATGTGGGGTCCCTTTAAGCTTGCTAAACTGAAATGACAGAATATCCATACTGCAGGAAATTAATTAATTGTATAAACTGCCAGCATGTAGAGCAGGTGGCTAGACTTCTCCTAACAGAACAGCATAAAGCCTGTGTTTAGATTTACTTCCATAAAATATTATAAAATGTAGAGACTGAAAACCAACAGAACAGCATGGATCTGCTCCATCTAGCACTGATTTTTCCAGACATCTTAAGCAGCCATGAAGGGCAGGGGGGGGAGGGATTTAAGTTGTTTTTTCTAATAGCAACCATGGAAAATTATGTTAATGTTCAGGAAAAGGATCTCCCACACAGTAAAAATTGTATTTTCCTACCCATCGGGCTCATGTCAGGATTGTGGATTCGAATGACAAATGGGACACACATCTGCTACTTTTTATTCTGATGAGGTTTGTGAAGTAAGCACAGCCAAGAGAGAATAAGCCCCATCCTCAATACCACTGCTAAGAAAGGCTTATTTGTTCTCTTCAGTGTGGAAATCCACTGAGATGTCTCTGGAGTTAGGAAAATCTTGACTGTTTTCCCTGGTTAACTCTGGGATTTTGGTAGGTTTTTACAGTCAGATGAAACAAAAGGAGCATTTAATATCCAAATTTGCAACTCCTCCAAGCTACACTGTGCCTCTCAGCAGTCACTCCTTGTCTGTCTGCTACTTGGTTCTCAGCTGACAGTACCATGGACCACTGCACAACCAAAAATCTTGATATGGGAGAGGTGGAAGGATTAATTTTTTTCTAGGTTCCCCATTGTCCTTGAAGACATCTCTCAAAATGCATTCTGCTCTGATACCTGCCGTGGCCTCTGTATTTACACAAATTCATTCTGTCGTAGTCAGCCTGCCATTATACGTGCAGGCTATTTATCTTGAGATATTTGGGGATATGAATCTCAATAGCACCATCAGTATGTTTCAGCACAGTAAGTCTACCAACATGTAAAGAAAAACAAAGGGAGAAACAGTGCTGGAATTTAGGTTGCCAGAATAATTTTAGAGGCGTACCAATTGGGAGAAAATATAGAAGCCCTCAAAATTAGCATTAAACTCCATAATGTACTTTCTACAAAAAAAATCCTTTTGACAGATGCCTTATTTGTCTGTACTCTGCATATTTAAAAATTAATATTAATATGAACATTTCCTGTAACTTTGATTTTTCTTAGTAATGCTCCCTATAACAGGCAGTTAGTCCCAAAGTATTCACCACATGGCTCAAGGGAATTAGCTTGTTCAGAGCCATCCAGGTGTTAGCAAATACAACATAGAGATGTCAACTCTCTTTGTAGATCTAACTCAATGATATTTTATTGATAAAGACACCAAGTATATAATTTGCTTCCTATATAATAATAACGTATGAAAAACTTTCTACTAAAAAAAACCTTAAATATTCTTTAACTTATATAAAGTAATTCATATGTTTATTGTATACTATTTTGGTAAAACAAAATTTTTCTTGATTTTCAGGCAAGTTTCAGGTTAAAAATTAATTGAAGTTTCTTTTTTATACCTGCACATAGATATGCCATACAGTGATTCAAGACAAATAACAAGGAATATTCAATTAACTGAAGCTACAGAAGGAGTTTCAGGTTGGCAAAATGTAATTACTCGAACTAGAACTTACTCTCAAAATTATGATTAATTCCTGCAGAAAATAGCAGAGATTTAAAGACAATAAATCATCATAATCTTTACATCACATCTGTAAGATGGTACCTCCTGTATTTTAATTCTTACAGCAAATTAAGAGATCATTTGGGTCAGTGGATGTGTATGAATACAGACATGTGTGCACATGTGCCACAAAGAGAGAAGGAAGGAAGGGGTACTCATCTATTTCAGAATTAAAGATCACCACTTAAAAAACAGCTGATATCACTTGTGATTTTCCCTGGAGTCTGAATTTTTAAATTAGCATGACTTTTTTCTTAATTCCAACAAATTATGTTTGAAATCAAAAAGCCACATAGAAACATTCCTATCACTGATTTGCGAGAAAATGCAATCCTCATCCATCTCAAGTTATACCTACCATGTTTTCCCCTACGACGACATCAGTTTCTTATCATTTCAAGCCCTAATGAACAAGAATACTATTTACTAATTTCTTAAAATATTTATTTTTCTGATAAATCCCAATAACCCCAAGATTCCTCTTTAAACCCTCACAATCCTTTCTCATATATATCATCAACACCACTGAAAAAGTATCTGATCAGACAGATTCTGAATGAACCAAGATCCACTACATTTTCAGTTGAGTCAAAACACAGCCTTCCATACCTTCTCACTTTATGCAACCACATGCCCAAGTCCTCTGGTAGGAATCAACTGGAATGTGCTGTGACACAATCCCAAACGTAAATAACCCATTGTAAGGATGGGACAGTCTTGCCACTGGGGCTTCTTCATGACAGAGTCAAGGAGCCCTTGTGATTACTGGGCCTGAAACGCTACTTCAAGGAAGACCTTGCAGGGATGTTTGGGAATTTTGTGTGCCAGTTAAACAACAGAGAACATGCACTGGACCTGGTAAGTTTGAGTGCTTTGTGGATTCTGTTAGGCAGCAGGACATGATTAGTCTTAATTTGGTAGCTTCCTCTGCTTATGCATTTTAGGTTGAATGTCAGGAGAACTACATTAATTTAATCAAGCAAAAACGATCTTATATATGCATTAAGAGCCTGGCTTCTGCCAAAACATTTTCAGTGCTCTAACCCATGTAATAAGGATGAGCTCCAATCAACATCTTAGGAAAAAACAAATCATGAGCCTAAAAATGCCTTCCTTCTACCAAGTCATAAATCTTCTATTTTGTGATAGTGTTTCTTGCTTGTACTAATGCAGTATTCAGAATAGACTTAATTTTGCATGTCAGCAAGTCTGTCGTTAACTTTGTTATGCTTATTGGAGTTTTAATTTTTCAATATATTAATTAGTACATTTGTATTCTAATTGATAATTTTCATTATACTCTCATGAGCAGCAAAGTCTCTCAGCTTTCAAATATTTCAAAATCACCTGAGCTGTAACATTTCTTTCGAGATAGCTAAACTCTACTGAGCTATGTACTGTCTACTAAGGGCCCTGCAGGCATGTCATGGTAAAGGGGTTTTGATGCTCAGCTGCTAAATAATTAGAAGGTAAAAGCCAAATGGAAATTAACTTCAGTTCAATCAGCCTTTATCATTCTGCAGTTATACCTAGAAAGTTGTCAGATGCTGACTAACCGGGGCTGTTCAGAACTGTTTTGATGAGGTAGTCAGAACTTGGAGAGGGCTAAAAAAGTAAATAGATTATTTTGTGAAGAGAAGTTAAAAAAAAAAAAAAAAAGAATAAAAGCTGCTAACATGACAGTTTTGGACATATGTCAAAAAAATTAGCATTTTATTTAGATGATGAAAATTAAATAATAAGTCAGTCTGTCAACAGCAATAAGATAAAACCACAAAGTATTTAATTTCTTACAGCAGAACCATACAGAGGCACACTATAAGCTTGAGCTTGTTAATAGCCTGTTTTTTCCATACCTGTAATACAGATGGACAATTCATCTCTGATGAACCTGTGAAATTTCCTTAATCAGTAAAAGCCAAGTGGATGAATAAAGCAATTTAGATGGCTGTATATAACCAACTCCTATTATCAGCTATTATTATTATTGTTCTGAAGAGCTAAGAAATTGGAATATTATTACCAAAAAACACATATAGCCACAAAGAAATGACAGAGTTATTTTAATGGCTATTTTAAATAAAAACTAAAAAGCATAAATGAGTAGACAACTATTCCTATCACTGTGGAAGTAGCTGGGCAGAGTATCAGATGTGTTTTGCTCTAAATATGAGGTAAAGGATCACTTTTACACAATTCTTGTCCCACAATGCTACAAGAAAACCTTTCCTATTTCTTTCATATCCTGCTGGAGAAAGTGACAAAGGCTGCAGCAAAGCTAAGAGATAGAAATGCTAAATATCTTTCTTGTAACTGAACACAAGCAACAAAACTGATGAAGTAGATCTATGAAGGAAGAGTGAATAGATATATAGTTAATTCAGGTAACTTTAGAACTAGTTAATACCAAACAGCAGAACATTCTTTTTTTTTTCCTCCAGATTTAGGGTATGAACCATTTTCCATCAAAATTAATGACAAAATCTCACTGAATTCAACTGAACATAATCAATCCTATAATTCTGTCCAACTTTAATGGCAGTTATATCTATAAAACAGGTGTATAAGGATGCTTAAGGCAAAATGTTGAGAGATTTAGTGCGAATGAAAATGACACTGAGATTTTAAAAGACAAGAATAAAGACTGCTTAGACTGGGGAAAATTAAGATAGAGGAGGAAAAAACCCACCAACTGTTGTTGCAGGCTGTATTGATCAAGGTCAGAAAGTAGAAGAGCTTCAAAAACAGATTTCCAGCACACAGAAAAGTCAACAAAAAAAGATCTCCAGGTTGAAGCTGGAGATGTGGGTGGTAGGTTAAAAATAATCAATCCTACCTGCCCCTTCATGAATCAGCCCATGTATACAATATAACAATGGAATTGTTACTCATTCATTTTATTGTTTACTATCCCAAAGATGGCAACCCCAAAATAAAGCTTATCTCACTTAAAAATTTCTTCCCCAGAAATAAGCCACATCTTGCACTCTGTAATGGTACTTGTCAGTGTCCCCACAAAGTGCCACTTGACCTCTCCTGGGCTCAGGGAGGGCAGGAGCCTCAGCCTGCAAAGAAAAACTCATACACTGCTTAGCAGGTTGCCAGTTTTTCGTCTGCCCTCTCTCTACTCCAGTGGTCTAACAGATCCAACATTTTTCCCCACAGGCAGATTACTTCTGATCACCTTAAATCACTTATTGTCTTTGTACCTTTGAATATTAGTTCTTCAAACTCCTGCTTTGCTTCTCTTATCTGCTGAAGTCCCTTTCATTAGCATTGTTTGGACTGCAAGTCTGTTTCTAAAGGATAGATTTTAGTTTCAATAAACTATTGTATCTTATCTTTTGAACACATTAAGGGGGCTCTCACCTTCCTTCTTTTTTTTTCCCTTTTATATTCCAGGGTGTGCACGCTGTCCCCTATGTGATGCTAATAAGGTGCTCTTTACATGCCTCCATGCTGAGTCCAGGGATTTAATTCCCTATTTTTTTCCTTTCAGGCAGTTTCTAACTTCTTTTAAATAAAAAAGTTTCCTTCTTTCAGGCTAATATTGCTTTTTAACCCCTTGGTGTGATACCTCTGAACAATGTTTGACTCGCTGGCCTCACCCCATTTCCCCTCATCTCCTCACAGATGCTGAGGACTACAGAGACTTTGAATAAGTCTGCCAGTCAAAGTACCTGGCATTTTTATCTCTGTCACTGTAGTTAACGTAGTAATTCTGCAAAAAATTACTTTGACTAAGGAGTTACATTCTTTATTTTGTGGAGCAGGTGGAGATCCCACACATAGGTTAGCGCTAATACCTATGGCAAAATCCTGAGGAGCTGTGGAGGATTTGGGTAGTTTCTAACCATGGCACTTCTCAGAGCTTTCTTTGAGGCCAGCCTGACAGCTTAAAAGCATTATTTGGGTATCTAAAGTGCTTTGAAAATGCTAGCTATTACTCACCCTACATGACAGCTGCAGAGCTGTACCTGTGTCTTTCAGGAGGGAGGGACACCGGCGGTGGGGTCCAAGATGAAGACAGGAGAGCAGCAGCCCTGCAGCCCACGGCTCCTGCTCCTGAGGCAGCGATCCTTTCCCGCAGTAAGTGCCCTGGGCAGGCGCCCGCTGTGGGGGCTGCTCTGTGAGGGGAGGCTGGGGCTGCCCCGCGACAGACACGGCCGGTTCCAGAGAGTTCTGCAGCAGCCCTCCGCCACAGGGCCCAGCACAGCCCCTTGGATGAATGTGTGTGGGGGAAGGTGTTGCTTTAATGTACACAACGCTTCCAGTGTTTGTCTTTTGGTTTCTCTCTACTGAATCGTGAGGATCACGACTAAAATATATATAATTATCAACCAGGTCAGCACTGAGGCAGGTGGTGGTCACTCTGCTAGGTTAAGGGAAGTAGAGAGTGAGGCTGCTGAGGCTGCAGCTACAATTGAAATCAGTATATAAACATTTAACTTTCATTACAAAACTGTGAGACAATAATTGATTATATTCCTGAATTTAATTCTCCATGTAACTGATTGTTGCAGTTGCAAATGGAGAGTACGTTTTCACGAGGAAGAGGCCAAGAAGCCCATGCAATGGGAGGGAACATGATCTGCAACATAATCTCTGTGAAAACGTCATAAAACAGTGTGAAGGCATCTATTTTACAACAGTTAAGTAATACCCAATTCTACTCATTTTCATTAGCTCCAGAGCTGCCTAGCCATTTGACAGTCATCTGACTTCCATTTCAATTTTATCACATTAGGGAAATGACTAGAGAGAACTCTGAAAACACACAATAAGCAATAAAATAAATAAAAGGAAGCAAACTACATTTATTAAAGCAAGCCACTTATCCAAGATATTTAAGGCAGTTACTTATGGTGTTTACATTTTTAAAAGGTCAAATTAAATTAACCATTAATTTATACCAGATTTGCCCATGAAAGTTGTCTTAGTTATCTAATCTAAACTGGTTGATAGCATGATTTTGCTCAAGCTCACTCAATCACTCTCTTACTGGACATAAATCAAGAGCAATGAAGGAGGAGACTCATTTTTGGATGATTTGTGTATCTGATAGAAGTAGTTTTTGCAGTTAGGATTATTATTATTATTATTATTATTATTACATGATCAGAAGTCAATAGGCTGGACACAAACTTTGCTTTCTTGTTTCCTTGGGTGAACTTCCAGAAAGCAAAAGGAAACAGGTTTAGTCCCATGTAGCAGAAGTGTGTTCATACAATTTTTAAATGGCTCAACTGAAATGCCTGCAAGCTTCACTGCTGCCCACACAAAATGAAAAAATTTTTATATGCTTATATCTCCATGTGCCCAATATATTATTTATATTGGAGAAATATGAGGCAAGATAGAAAGACTACGATACTCAGGAGAGCAGATTAAACAGTCTCTTGATAAAAAATAAAACAGCAAGAGACACCTAAGTACATGCAGTATTTTTATTTACCTCTTTCACAATTTTAATTTTAGCTATCAGAGTAAATTTTTTTTTTAATTTCTTACTCTGGGATAAAACTGGAATTCCTTCTCTGTACTTTGTCTATCAGCCACAAATATCATTTAGTCAATGTTTTCTGTGGTATTTTTCAGAGATATTCAGACAACTTTGTGACCCCTCAACTCTGCCCAGAGAACAGGGAATTACAGCAGATGCCAGACAATGCTTCCATTACAGAATATCCAACAATTCCAGAAATATCCTAATATTTTACAGAGAACTTCCATTCCTCAAGCCACATAATTTATCGCACCTGAAATTAATCTCTCCGCTAGCTAATGGCATTTGAAGACCATATCAACCATCTACAGAATTTGGGGAAGATTACAGAGACATTGGAAGTCACGCAATTGCCTGACAATTCAAGCCAGAAGGATTGCGAACTCACTGCAATCTTTTTAGGGCCGTTCCTTGTGCCACAAGACACGCACATGAAAAATGTATGCTTTGTCCTGCTCCGCTTACTGTGCCCCATCTTGCATATCTAGGCCAGTGCTAAAATTTCATGTGCTTCTATTTCAAACCAAAGTTTGCCTGTGGTGAGCTTATTCTTGCTAACTATAAAAACCCTATCAGACCTGGC
Source organism: Grus americana (assembly GCF_028858705.1). Classification (NCBI taxonomy): domain Eukaryota; kingdom Metazoa; phylum Chordata; class Aves; order Gruiformes; family Gruidae; genus Grus; species Grus americana. The sequence continues at coordinate 111,298,276 of NC_072854.1, forward strand.
AGGAAAGCTGTCAACTTTCTCAGTAAAGAAACCAAAACTGGAACTGGGACAGAGAAAGAAGAATCCTCAAGATTACCAGTGTTTTAGGCAGGTTCATGGAGATTGTTATGGTTAGGCCAGCTTGGATGCACCAAGTGCTCTGTTCGGTTGTGAAACAAAAAGGTACTAAGCTTTCAAAGGTAACAAATAAACTGTTCTAAGACAAGTAGAATGAATGATCCACCCTTTCCCCATGGATTTGAATGTTAATTTCTACACTCTGGCAGCAAAAATACAGTTTACAGAGTTAATGATGTTAGTTCCCCTTCATATCCACTGTGCTCTGTCACCTTGGTACCCGTTAGTCCTACTCCCTAGCCACGACAGCAACAGCTCCAGAGTACTCCATGCTTCTTCCCTTCATACCCTGTGCTTCCTTTCCCTGTTTGCAAGGTGGCAGGAGGTTGCATCGCTGTAGGTGTTTTGAAACTACACATCTATGCTTAATTGGCTAAACATGTGTGTGTTGAATCGTGAAGTGGCAAGCCAAAAAGAACAAATACCCTACCTGGCTATTTTTTCACTGAGAATACAACAGTCAGGGTCTCTTGCATCTACAAAGCTACTGATTTTCATGAAACTTGTAGAAATATCACTATCTTTCAGATCCTCAACTTTTTGTCTGAAGTGATTAAAACTTGCCAGCAGTTTCTAGAGATTTTGCTGGGGGGTGAATGCAGGGAAGGGAGGAAGTCCCTTGGCAGACAGAAAATTTAATTTTTCTTTCAGAAAAGAAGCTAAAATAATAATACCTGGAATGTATCTGTGCTATTAACCTTACCCTTGACCAACTGATCATGTAAGCTTTCCAAGACAGGAATGGTGTTCATCACAAGAGTGAGGTCCTTGAAGTGCAGCATATGCTAGGGCCCTTATCTTCCATTCTTGTGGTTGTTCTCATAGAGGGTCTCTTATTCTTTAAAGTTCTCCAGATAAACTAATCAAATGAAGAAGGAAAGAACATTTTAAGGACAATCACACCCGAAAGCAGGGTTTGGAAGAAAAAGCAAACAGGAAAACAGCAGTAATAGCCATCCCTGCATTAATCAGCAGGAAATCCTGCTGTCAAGCTTTGACAACTGATTTAATCCAAATTTAAATTTAGCCTGATCAGCTTACTTTTAGTTGCTGCAATTAGTGTATCTGTTAAAAAGCAGAGAATTAGACTTACGATTAAACACAGTTCCTGGAATCAGAACAAGCACAAAAGAGGTATTCCCATGGGTGTTACACCTACTTGCAGGCCTAGATGTCTGCTGGAAATACAATACAGCAGAGAGGAAAGAGCCCAGGAGGTTCCTGGAGTGTGTGGAAGATAACTTCCTGACACAGCTGGTAAGTGAGCCAACTAGGGAAGGCGCCCTGCTGGACCTGTTGGCTTGTGAACAGAGAAGGACTTGTGAGTGACGTGAGGGTTGGAGGCCATCTTGGGCACAGTGATAATGAAATTAGTTTTCAGTTCTTGGAGAAGCAAGGAGGGGGGTCAGCAAACTGCTACCTTGGACTTCCAGAGGGCAGACTTTGGGCTGTTTAGAAGACTGGTTGGCAAAGTCCCTTGGGAGGCAGTTTTGAAGGGCAAAGGAGTCCAGGAAGGCTGGGCTTTCTTCAAGAATTAAATCTTAAAGGCACAGGAGCAGGCTGTCCCCATGTGCTGAAAGACAGGCCGCTGTCAGGGAAGATCACTGACCTGGCTGAACCGAGATTGGGCTGGAACTCAGGAAAAAAGGGAGAGTTTATGACCTTTGGAAGAAGGGGCAGGCAACTCAGGAGGACTACAAGGATCTGTGAGATTATGCAGGGAGAAAATTAGAAGGGCCAAAGCCCAACTAGAACTTAATCTGGCTACTGCTGTAAAAGACAATAAAAAATGTTTCTCTAAATACATTAGCTACAAAAGGAGGGCTAAGGAGAATCTCCATCCTTTGTTGGATGTGGGGGGAAACATAGTGACAAAGGATGAGGAAAAGGCTGAGGTACTTAATGCCTTCTTTGCCTCAGTCTTTGGCAGTAAGATCAGTTGTTCTCTGGATACCCAGCCCCCTGAGCTGGAAGACAGGGATGGGGAGCAGAATGAAGCCCCCATAATCCAAGGGGAAATGGTTAGCGATGTGCTACACCACTTAGGTACAAGTCTATGGGGCCAAATGGGATCCACCCAGCCACTTTCCATCATTTATCAGCAGTCCTAGCTAACCAGGGAGGTCCCAGATGACTGGAGGTTAGAAAATGTGACGCCCATCTACAAGCAGGGCTGGAAAGAGGATCCGGGGAACTACAGGCCTGTCGGTCTGACCTTGGTGCTGGGGAAGGTTATGGAGCAGATCATCATGAGTGCCATCATGTGGCACGTACAGGACAACCAGGTGATCAGGCCCAGTCAGCATGGGTTTATGAAAGGCAGGTCCTGCTTGACTAACTTGATCTCCTTCTATGACAAGGTGACTTGCTTAGTGGATGAGGGAAAGGCTGTGGATGTTGTCTACCTAGACTTTACTAAAGCCTTTGACACCGTTTCCCACAGCATTCTCCTGGAGAAACTGGCTGTTCATGGCTTGGATGGGTGTACGCTTTGCTGGGTAAATATGGCTGGATGGCCAACCCAAAGAGTTGTGGTGAAGGGAGTTAAATCCAGTTGGCAGCCGGTCACAAGCGGTGTTCCCCAGGGCTCAGTATTGGGGCTGGTTCTGTTTAATATCTTTATCAATGATCTGGATGAGGGGTTCAAGTGGACCCTGAGTAAGTTTGCATACAACACCAAACTGGGTAGGATTGTTGATCTGCTTGAGGGTAGGAAGGCTCCGTAGAGGGATCTGGACAGGCTGGACTGATGGGCCGAGGCCAGCTGTATGAGGTTCAACAAGGCTCAGTGCCAGGTCCTGCACTTGGGGCACAACAACCCCATGCAATGCTAGAGGCTTGGGGAAGAGTGGCTGGAAAGCTGCCCAGTGGAAAAGGACCTAGGGGTGTTGGTCGACAGCTGGCTGAACGTGAGCCAGCAGTGTGCCCAGGTGGCCAAGAAGGGCAACAGCATCCTGGCTTGTGTCAGGAATAGTGTGGCCAGCAGGAGTAGGGAAGTGATTGTGCCCCTGTACTCGGCTCTGGGGAGGCTGCACCTCAAATACTGTGTTCAGTTTTGGGCCCCTCACTACAAGAAGGACATTGAGGTGCTGGAGCATGTCCAGAGAAGGGCAACAAAGCTCATGAAGGGTCTAGAGCACAAGTCTTATGAGGAGCGGCTGAGGGAACTGGGGTTGTTTAGCCTGGAGAAGAGGAGGCTGAGGGGAAACCTTATCACTTCCTACAACTACCTGAAAGAAGGTTGTGGCCAGGTGGGTGTCGGTCTCTTCTCTCAGGTAACAAGTAATAGGATGAGAGTAAATGGCCTCAAGTTGTGCCAGGGGAGGGTTAGATTGGATATTAAGAAAAATTTCTTCACCAAAAGGGTTGTCAATCATTGGAACAGGCTGCCCAGGAAGTGGTGGAGTCACCATCCCTAGAAGTATTTAAAAGACATGTAGGTATGCTGCTTAGGGACATGGTTTAGCGGTGGACTTGGCCGTGCTAGGTTAATGGTTGGACTTGATGATCTTAAAGCTCTTTTCCAACCTAAATGATTCTATGATTCTACTGAGTCACTAGGAGGCTCATGGCTGATATACCCAGGCAGTGATTTGTCCCAGGAGTTGAGTATGACCCACATTTGATTTTCAGGTTCTTCTGTAGTTGTAAAGTGAATTGCATAATGTGGGCTACCTTACTTTAGGTGTATGCAGAACCCATATAGACTATCACTACCAGTTTGCCTGCAATAAGGTGTTAGGCACCACGAGTTATACTTGCTGCATGTGCACTAAGGCAGCGACACAAAGATGTCAGACCTATTGCAGAAGTACATCATTGCCACCTCACTCCTGCACAGCAAATCCAGTACTTCCCACAGTCCTAGCCTTCCTGCACATCACAGAACATCTGAATGCTTTCCTCTTGGACTTCCGGACAGACAGCAGCCTGGCCAGACCCAATGAGCAGTCTCCCACCCAAGCTACCACACTTCCCAACAGATGTGGGAAAGGCTCAGAATCCACATTGGTAAAATTTCAAGTGCAACACGTTCAATAGTGTCTAGATGTCATAGTTTCAAGCACCACACAGGATGAAAAGTTCAGCACTGCAGCCCTTGGTGAAAGGAGAAAAGAGGTCTGGTGGGAGCCACTTGGATTCTCCCTGTTTCCAGTATTATTTAGCCTCATGTGGCATAAGTAATGAAATAAAGATATAAAACAACCTGAATATTTATCAGCTAGGGAAATGACAGCCAGGAAAATTAACACAGACACCAGATATTTAAAGTACTTTCTTGCTCATCTGTTTTTCTTCCTGATACACCCTTCCCAATGCATATCATTCCAAGAGAGCTTCAGAATACAAGACAGATACAAGTGAATGGTCCACACTGATCTTCTGTCCTATGTCAAGCTGAAAGGACAAATTCTTTTCTCAGACGCACACGGACAAACATCTAAGGTCCAAACATTTAGACTAGTGTTGGAACGGTGTTGCATGTTGTCATGTGAAGAAAGTTCTACACTGTCTTTGAAGATCCAACCAAACCTTCATGTCTTCAAAAAGCTAATTACGAGCTTTTTGCAAGGAACACAAATCCCATTCCTTGGGCTTTCTGTAAAATAGCTGTATCATGAACACCATTTATGAGCTGCCTAAAAAGTGCAGAGCCATGTTCACTGACAAAGGCCTTCAAATTAATTTTCTAATTTGACATTTTCTAAACAAGCTAATTAATGGAGTTCAGCTCTTATCATTCTAATTGAACAGCAAAATAGGCTAATAAACTAATTTACAAAGATTACATGAGAGCCAGGACTTGGACTTCCTTCCAACTTTCCAAGACTTTGTTCCAAATGTTAACATTCAGACAAAGACAAGTTATATATCTTCACTGACTTATATTGATAAGCCTCAGGATGGTGGTCAAATTTCTGCCTTCAGTTCATCAAAAAAAAGGATAAAAGCACAGTGTAAAATAAAATGCGGAGGTTTCATTCATATTGATTTAATATTACTATAATCAGTATGTCTCAACATTAATTCAGCAGTTCCACCTAATCTCAAATGAGATAAATATTAAATGTGAACTTCATCTTTTGGGCAGAGCAAAACTGAATATACTGAAGGTTATGCCTTGATTTTGCAAGTGTAAATCTGTCTGTATGCAATAGAAAATGCAAGATCTTTCTGATGCAAAGGGTGGTAAATGTGTGCAAAAGTTCCATTGTATCCATAAATACTTGCACACAAAAAGTCTCTATTAGGATACAGACCGGCTTAATTTGCTTAAACAAAAGAAAACAGGAATTTAGAATTTCAGTTTGTAATGACTTACCATTCCTCAAAGTGTAGTAATTTAGCACTAGCTTCTGAGCTTGCCCTGGATTTAATTCCTTATCAACAGTCACCATGGATAAAACTGGTCCACACTTATTTATTGATTTGTGAGAGCTTCCTTTTCTAATTAAAAATGTATCCTGCCCAAATAAATGCATATTGTCAAAAGGAGAGTTTGATACTGGGAAACAAGAAATAGACATTCAATAATTTGTGGAGTTTCTGACACAAGAATCTAAACAATAATTGTAGTTCCTTTGGAATGTATAAAGCACTGAGCTAGATGATATTGCATTACAACTGATAATAAAGAGGCTTTTCCAAAGCAAAGATATCATTCAGCAGTGATTCCAGATCTTTCCCCTTAAAGAGTTTCTGGAGATTACACATACATTTTATATACATGTATACATACACCTCCTTATAAATATAAGTACATAATCAACATCACACTTTGCCAAATCCCCTGCACTCCCATTAGAACATAAAGTGAATGAAAAAGATAACATTGTTAGAATTAAATGTGTAATGTAATATTTCAAAAGCAATCTACTTGCTTCAAAGCTAAAAATATCAAGGAGACTAAATTAATTTGAGCTTTAAACTTAAGAAGATTTCATGCTTCTGGTTTGTCTATTCTTTGCTATTTGGTATGGCAAAAGCAACGAGATTAAAGCTTTTGAAAAAGAAAGTGCTAATTTGTTTATACTATATTTTGGCAATAACCCAAGTGGGGGAAAAAAAAAACCTGTCTGGCAAGAAGCTCCAAATCAAGGAAGTGAAAATTAGGTTTCATAATGCATAAATAAAAAAAAAAGAGAACTCAATTGTTTTCTTAATAGCCAGAAATTCTCTGAGGTTCAGGCTATCCTTGATCTGTTCCCTTGTGATACTTTCCAGAAGAAAGCCCCTCCACAAAAAGTTCCAAATTAATATAAAGCATTCACTTCTGTTTGGCAACTGTGAATTATTCATTTGCAGTAGATCTCACCACAGAGGATTACAAGGTAATTATTGTCCCAGAGGTATTCCTTGTTAGGATGATGCATACTGTAGTTGAGATGATGCATCTGTGTCAAAGTATTATTTTTAAAAGCATACACCTGAACCACTCATGGTAATGGCAGAAGAACAGGTAGTGGCAGATGCATCCACTAACTTCCTGACCCAGAAGAAGCTGTTTCTCTAACATACTTTTCATCTGACCTTGCAGACACAGAATATTGTTCACTAAACATATCAATGGAGTTATTTCCAAACAGTTTTTGAAAAAATAATTACCACCTGCCTTATTTTAAAGGTCCTACTTTAATTATCGTGGAGAAAAGAATTAGCATATTTTCTATCTTGAAACTGTGATTTCTATGTTTACAGCACAGACAGGTCAGAAACTTGTTGGGTTCTACCAAATCACAGCAAGAAAGAAAGAAAGAGTCATGATGAATGTGTGACAGACAGTGAACTACCCTGAGAAAACCTATGTTATCCTGTTATGTCCAAAGGCAGGGTTTTTCTAAGCAAAACCAAGCCTCCAACAAACCAGAGCACTAGTTCTTCTAGTGATACACACCAGAAAGTACAGCTGCCGTTGTTGATATGGTAATGGCATGTGCATGTGTGCAAGGTATTTTGTGCCTGGAATAGGGGAAGACAGGAGCAGCAGGCTTAGACAGCTGGTGGAGCAGAATGGGGCATAGTCTGCTTGGCTGTGGCTTTGTCTGGAAAACGGACATCTTGACACCACCTCGCAGCACTTCCCTCCAGCAGCCTGGGATCAGCACACTTCACGTTTTCAGAATCATAATCAAAGATAAATAAGCAGTGTAGAGCAATAACTAGTGCCCCTCACTTCAGGGAATGCAGAAGGTGCTGGACAACCACTCCTTTTCCGTTATTGTGGAGTTTAAAACACAACAAAACTGCATCTTACCCAGACAGCTGGATGTTGCCATCCTGCCAATGTGGCTCGAGCATGGTAGTGAGATGAAGCAGGTAAGCCTCTGATCTAGAATGCAGCAGGTTTTGACTGCAGTCCCAGCACAGCCATTGACCTGCTCGGTGATCCTGAGCTAATCCCCATTACCTCCACATCTTTGTTTGCTTTTTCACCCTTTCTTAACTCTGAGGGAGCAGGGACTTTGAGTTTTGAGCTGTAAGCTTCAAGGGTACCCTGCAGCAGTCCAGGAATGTAAAACAAAAGGTTTACGCTGAAAGCACAAAGTTACAGATTTCTCTGCTGGATGTCACCTTGGATGCCCCTTAGCACCCAGCAACTAGCCCAAACCTTCACTGAGGGCAAAAGGCCGGCAAAATGCCTTTACTGTCTTTCTGGGTGAGCAAGATTGTGAAGCTCTATAACTAATCACCACAGTGACACATGTTGATTATGATCAGCCATGGATGATTTTAGACTTAAATTGAGAATGACAGTGACAACTGAATGAGAGCAGCAGCATCTGAGGTAAGAAGATTCCAGATAACAAAAAGTTGCAGAAGTGAGAGTAGGACCAAATCTCTCTTCTATCTTAGCTATTTGTTTCACCTTCAACTCTTGGTTAATCTTTTCCCTTCTGATACTAAAAGCCACCACCAGGTCCTGCAGCAGCAAACATGTGAAAGGCACAATGCCTGCTTGCTTAGTCAGCAAGGCTCTATGTAGTAACACAAAGAAAAGCTGATGTGCAAGGCTGCAACGATGAAGGGTAGTGCTTAGAGGAATTCTCACATACCTAGCTAATTTTTAGTAGTTACATAAACAGAATAGCACACAGACTTCAGGACTGTCTGTAAAAATGAATTGACTAGTAAAAAAGAGCTTATAAATTCAGTTAAGAGAAACGTAAAGGAGAAGGAAGGGTGAGGCAGAAGGACAATATGATTATGTGGTCACTTGGGAAACTAATACATATGAATAGAAGATAATGCAGCAGGGTGGGTTTTTTAAAATGCTATTGTATTAACTTTAATTTTTAGTCTATAAATAGCCAAGGTCAAAAGTCTCCTTTGGGGAACACGCTCAAGGAGCAATTTCAGCAGGATGCTGTAGGATGCACGTTCAGTGGCAACAAGCACAGAGTTCCTGGCAAAGGAGACGTTGAGCATGAAAGGGAAAAACTGCACTGAGCTGAAACTCGCTTTGAGCAGACCAGGCAGGCATGGGAGATTGTGTCCAAGAAAATAAGCAAAAAAGAGAGATAACTTCAACTTCTGAGAGTCTCTAGACTGAGGAAAGCTTTTAAAAAAAAAAAAACCGAACCCAACAAACCCAAGCCCAGAACTACAGTTTCCATTTAAATTGAACAAAAACAAGGCACTGGATACACTTATATGCCAGGTCACAGTTTTTTTCAGACATGGTTTATATATGTCCTAGCCAAAATGCAACATAATTAAAATGGAAGTTAACACATCTTAGTTTTTAAAAAGTAATTATAAATAAATATCTGAAAGGGATATGCCTATCAAAAAAAACCCCAATAGCCCTGAGAAAGCAGCAGGTTGCAAAGAGTACAGATATCGAGCCATAGATAGTATGGCAGTAAGTCATGGGGAAAATATTCCAGCTCAGGCAATCCAAAGAGTGAGTAACTATGATTTCCTTTTAGACACTCTTTGGGACACTCCTACGTAGATTTTCTGAGGCTCATCTCCACCATCATTGCTGACAGCTCCTTTCCCAATAGCAAAATCCCAGCCCTCATAGAAAGCATCCATTTCTGTAAAAGAAAGAGCAGCAGGCCCTCTTCCTCTTCATATCCCAGTGCCCATACCTATCTGTATTTTACCACTCTGCTACAGGACTAGCACTTTCAAAACTTACTCTTATATAAGCCATACAAAAATAAGTGTGATGCACATGGGCCTACCATGTCTTACATTGATCCATGACCACTAAAGCACAAACAAGGAGGCACTCCAGAGGCGGTACATTTCTAAACAAAGAAAGGGAAATAGCAGTCACATACTATGCGTGTTTAACCAGAGAAGCTCACTCGGTCACGAAGACCCCTTCTGTGACAAGAACACAAAACCATAAGCCAAAGAGAGAAAAGTAAATACTGAAAAATCAGTGTGGGAAAGTCTGATAAGGTCCAGACGAATATTCCAGCTGAATTAGCAAGAAATGATGAAGTAAGGACACCAAGAGTCTGCCAAAGGCCACTGTTACACACTGGCATCAGTGACTGGGGGTAAATTTGCCCACTCCCAACAAGGCTTGCTCTACGCAGGTAAAGGCTACTGGACTGTACTTTCACCTGGTGAAACACAGGAGCCTCTCAAGGACTTTCTGATCACATATCTACCCAGCTGCTGGCACATCAGTATAACCCTCCTTCTTCCCTCCACACCCAGGTAGCAGGGGAGGTTCACAAAGTCAAGTCTCTTGTCTCTTAATAGGTGACATATTGTCCATTCCCTAAACCACTGCTACCCATGGATTTATGAGGCTGTAATGGGTGAAGGGGGTGTGTGTGTGTGTGTGCTGCACTCCGTCACCAAGATGGGGAAAGAAAAATGAGGGAGGTTGGTGAAAAGGCATTCTGGCATTTTAGATCCTAATCTGGAGATGATGATCAAGAATGCAAGCAGTTTCTTTGTTTCTGTCAGCCTGAGGTTTTCGGTGAACATTGAACTGCGTTTGCTCCAGTGTCAACAAAAATCAAAAGTTTATATTGAGCAGCCCCGAAATTGGAAGTAGCCACTGAATTATATATTAAAAAAGCTTATGCAAAAATAAAATAAATTTAAATGTGTTATAATGAGGATACTACCTAAGTAGCAGCTCAATTAAAGACAGCAGCCTGCCAGTGACCCTCTAAGGCTGTATGATATACACAAACTGCCTCTTGGTGTTTCACAGAGGCAGAGACCAGTGCTACGATCTGCTGTCACTGCATGGCATGCACCTCAGCAAACAAAATTACACATCAGAAACAGACACTGCTGAATGTCTCACTCGACAGGCCAAATAATGAAAGCTCTTCTGTTTAAGTGACAGTCCAGCATGCACCCAAAACATTGCTTTTCTTGCTCACCTCTGGTTTTATGTCTTTTCCATCCTGCTATTACATTTATTTATATTACAGCAATGTCCAGAGTCTACAATACTTACACCATGCAAACACGTAACAGGAGACAGTTGAGTTTCCAGCCAAAATAAACTGCACATAAAATGGAAGAGGTGCAAGCTGGAAAGCATGTGCTGAGAATAGAGATGCAGATGGTTTAAGTGACTTGCCCAAGGTCAGAGATGAAGTCTGATGGCAAAATTAATCTATGCACTTTCCTTGGGATTAATCCAGTTCAGGGAGGGAATTTGTATTTTTCCCCAAGGGCTGTGGGTAGAACTACTTTGCTGAGAGATCAGATCAGGGTAATATACCATGCTTTTCCTCCACAGTGAACAGCATGCACTAAAACTCTCATCCAGAAAGCTAAATTTAAGGTCATGGACTTCAGCCAGATTAAAGCTAAACACATAATTAAGACCTTGGCTGGAGAGAGGTTTAGTTAAGCTTGCAAATTGGTGCACAGCCATCCCCTGATTTCAGACCACCTGTACTTCTGCAACAACAATCCCTGTTCTCAGATATAAAAGGGAGTTGCATGCAGATGTATCAATAGGAATCACATTCATGTGTCAGGAAGGTATAATTTGCTGCTCTTAGGAATCAATGGAGTTCTTCCAGATTTTCATCTGCATAATAAAATGAAAATTGCTGTTCAATTTCATTCCTTGATGTCTTGCTGATCTTTCCCTCCCACTGAATAGCTAAATTATTTTCCAGATATATTAAGTTCACTTCCCTGAACTTTAATTTTTTTAATATATTTTCTCCCCCTTTCTTCAGCTTCTAACTGCCTATGTAAAATTAAACTTCTCCACCCTCACCAACATTCACCACTTTTCCTGATTTAGCTGCCTCTTGGAATTTCCATTTTATCTCTCTTCCAGATCAATAACAAAGGTATTTAAGATCTGAAAGTTACTCAACTAGATATCTTTCCTACGTATCTATCACTGGATATCCCACTTTTCATGCCATGTGACAACACCCTTCATAAGCTAATCTGAAATAATTTTCAACTAAGCATTCAGAAGGCATTCAATTTCTTGTCTCCATTCTCCTGTGAAGTTGATAGGCATAATAGAAGTGCTGGTACAAAGGGATACCTGTGGAGACTAAAAAGGTATCTGAATACAAAGGATAAATTACGTACAAAGTTATAATTATGTACACTGTGTGGCAAGACTCAGATTACACCACCCTCCCCTCCATCACCTTCAGAGCATCTCCTCTGAGCTGCCTCTCTGAAGTTAAAGGACTTTCCTCACCCCATTATCACCTGTGCAAGCACAGGTTTCACAGCCTGAACAACCACCCCGTTCTGAGTAAGGAGCTTTTTCTCATCTACAACACAACAGGCGACAGAGGCTTTTGTTGCACACAAATAGTCCTTCACAGCTTTCTAACCTCTCTCATTCCCCTCAGTAGATTTGCTTGTGATTTCCTGTAAGTGCGAGCTGTTAGCATTGTAAGCGGCTTTTCATTGAATACGTTATTATTGCGGAGAACTCACATTTTACCCCTAGTACCCATGGAATCTCACTTAGTAACCCATTTCTACTTCTAAATGCTTTAGAACATTTCAAATGGTGAACATGAACGTTTTTGTGTTTCTTTAAAAAACACAAGTATTTTCCTTCCCAGTTCTGTCACTACAGTTTCTGCTTTCACATCCAATATTTTTATTTCTGCTGATGTGCAATTTCAAAATGACTGGCACAATGCTTTTAAATTACAAACATCCTCTAAACAGATTATTTGCTGCCAAAGCACTTTATTAAACCTATCAACTCCGCCCTTGGATTACTAACTCAATGCTAATTTTGAAGGACAAGGTTATGAGGGTACATACGGCTCTTGCAGCATTTATTATTTAAAAAAACTATTATAAACTCAGGTAGCACCATAGCCATTTGTGAAGCATTAATGATAAAAGAAAGACAAAACCTACCCAAACCAAAATATACAACCACATGAAGGATGGCTTCTTTTTTCTTTTTTCTTAACTGGAACACAGTAGTAGACAGCATGATAATTTTTGTATCTATATATAAAATATATATATATGTGAATAAAAAAAACATTCCTGATTTGTTTCCATAAGGCAAAGTAGAATTTACCTTTTTGCATACAGTTAATATATTGTGTTGCATAAAGAATTTTATCTAAGTAATCTACAAAAGACAGACATGTATTAGCAGCCACCCAGGGGTTTGGCACAAATTGGTCTTCCTAAAGCACAATCTTTACGTATAAGCACACTTTTAAAATTTCTAGGTATAATTTCCTGGATTGTGGGTCATTCTTGTCACTCCAGTTCGAAGATACCAAAACCTCTCAGTCCAGTTCTGGATTACAGCGGGTAAAGGAGAAACAGCCTCAGTTCCTGTGGATCCTATGCTGCCTTCTTCCTTCCTTACAGGCACAAGATCACCCATCGGCACCCTGGCATCGAGTCCCACAGGCCAGAGGCTTAGCTGTAACTCTACCTCTCCTTTGCTCTTACCTCCTAAAGACTGACCCTCAACCATCGGAGCATGCTGGACTCTGCGCTGAGGGTTTGTGGCCGGAAGAGTTTCTGTGGTTCAGGTTGTGCCAGCCCTCCTCAGACCTGCTGAGAGGAACAAGGCTTTTCAGACTGTGTGCCAGCAAAACAGCCAAACCCAGAGGTTAAGGCAGACTACTGAGCTGCTTACTACACCAACAAACCTATAAATTACATCCCTTGGGGGAAAGGTCATGATGAACCCCATGAGGGGTTCAGATGGTATGAAAACCGATGATAATTTGCCCAGGACAGAAGAGGACAAACACCCCCACCTCACTTAGCCTTACCTGCACCCAGCCAAACACCCCACTTAAAAACTATATTGCAACATTTTTGTTGTAAAGACCAACTGTTTCATTATCTTTGTCTTCCTTGGTTTTTTCACACAATTTAAAACATGAAACACAATGAAAAAATGTTTCTGGCTTATTATACTCAGGTGAGAACTCAATTTCATGCAATTAGAGTCAACCTCAAGAGCTTTAAAGTAATTCCGGAGGAACTATGCTGACCAGAAAAACGGGATTAGAAGACAAGTACAATGGCATATAGGACAAGAAATATTTTCTTCTTTCTAAAATGAGATTTTCAGTTGAACTTGTCTGCTCTGTTTACAAGACTTATTCCTCCACTTTTCTCCATGAGAACTATCTGTTCTGTCACCTTTCTTAAAAAGAAAATCATAGATATAGTAACTGTATATAAAATTTATAACAAATACACATCTCTATCTTTCTGACAGCATATAAACCATAATTTGATTGTCAAATAATATCGCTATAATTATAAGTTAATCATCTTATAATAGTTTCTTATAGATTTCACTTTGAATCACTATTTTAACACTTGATAAAAAAACTAATGCATCAAACAAAAAGGAAATTTGGATTGAAAAAGTATATGGGAACATAATTATACAGCAATTAAAGTACAATTGCATGATGATTGCTAGAGAATTTAGAGCAACTGACATAGTAAAGGCATTTTTCTCTTTTAATATGGTATGTTAAGTGATTTTCTTTCTTTTATTTTATTTTAGCAATTCCATCATCTTGATTTTTTTTCCAAGCTTAATTTTACATGGAAGCTTATTTAAAAAACATTTTCTTGGAGACACTTAACTTTCTTGGGCTACATAACTCACATAAAGAAATGTTTGGGTTATGTTACTATCACCTTATAATGTTACTGACATGAATATTAAACTAGCACTCAGTTAAACATGCCTGGTCATTCACTGGGAAACATGAGCCTTTCTCTAGGATATCTTTTATATTCAAGACACAAGAGTAATTCAAATCTCTCTTGAAAGCAATTCACAACTGCACATTTTACAAAACATTTTAGCATGAACCATCTTTTGTAGCAGGTCCCAATTCTACAAAGCACTTAAAATGTGCCTAAGTCTCTATGAAATAACCAAAAGACTGAATCTGTCTCACTTGCTGAAGATCTCCATTGCTAATACAGCAAAATAAATATGCTAGATATGCTTTCACCAGTGTGATACGGTTTTCCCTTTTCCTTTTATTATTTCTCTATTTTACAGGGAACCTTTATACTCAGCTGCAATAGTTTTGTCATTCTTCCTGGCTCTAGATATCCTCTAAATCTGTCTTAACACAGACCGCAATTAAAAATGCAATAGCTGCATCTGGAAGGGGATACATTTTCTAATATCTGTGATTTGCACAATGGACCAAATATCCAACCTTAGGCTATAAGTTGGAGCTGCATTTCTTTTTTTTACAGCTAAGCCTTTTTGTATTCCCAGTGTAAATGGAAATTGGTATTTGTTCATATAACAATTAAATTAAGCTTCTAGATGCTATTCATCTGTGCACACAAATCTCGTAACAGGCATGAATATGCAAATTTTGAATTATGTACACTTTTTAAAAGACTAGCCCGTAACATCTCAACCACTTTCCTCACTGTCTTTAATCAAGTCCCTTGTTTAGTAGTTAAACACAATTCACGTAACTATCAACAATGAAAAACTGAGAAAGCAAGAGAAAAGGATAAGAGCAATATATTGCACAGGAAATAGTAATAGATTTATGACAACAGTAACCAGATGTCAACTAATGTATAACTAGTGAGTGGTAAGTCCTTGAAGCAATCTGTCATACAGGTGTGTCCCAACAGGTAAATTAAGGTAGAAGAGGGAGATTTCCTAAGTGTTTGTTTACACTTGATAGAAAATAATATTTATTGTAAGAAAAATTAAGTATATATTATGCTTTGCAGAATCACAGAACAGCAGGGGTTGGAAGGGACCTCTGAAGATCATCTAGTCCAACCCCCCTGCTAAAGCAGGATCACCTACAGCAGGTTGCACAGGATCACATCCAGGCGGGTTTCGAATATCTCCAGAGAAGTGTGACCAGCAGGTCGAGGGAGGTGATCCTGCCCCTCTACTCCACTCTGGTGAGACTCCACCTGGAGTACTGTGTCCAGCTCTGGGGGCCCCAGTACAGGAGAGACATGGAGCTGTTGGAGTGAGTCCAGAGGAGGGCAACGAAGCTGATCAGAGGGATGGAGCACCTCTCCTATGAGGACAGGCTGAGAGAGTTGGGGTTGTTCAGCCTGGAGAAGAGAAGGCTCCGGGGAGATCTAATTGCGGCTTACCAGTACCTGAAGGGGCCTACAGGAAAGATGGTGAGGGAGTGTTTATCAGGGAGTGCGGTGACAGGAGAAGGGGTAATGGGTTTAAGCTGAAGGAGGGTCGATTTAGATTAGATGTTAGAAAGAAATTCTTTACTGTGAGGGTGGTGAGGCACTGGAACAGGTTGCCCAGAGAGGTTGTGGAGGCCCCATCCCTGGAAGTGTTCAAGGCCAGGTTGGATGAGGCTTTGGGCAACCTGGTGTAGTGGAGGGTGTTCCTGCCCATAGCAGGCAGGTTGGAACTAGATGATCTTTAAGGTCCCTTCCAACCCAAACCATTCTATGATTCTATGATCACTTCTGTGACCTTGGGTGAGACACTTGGGACTGAGTGAGTGCAACTTAACCCAAAGATCAACTGCAGGTCAATACCAGACCAGTTTTAGACTAGGCACTGTAGCCCTTTAGCTGACGCAACACAGAGCTCACAACAAGTAACTCACCTGAGTGGGGACCCAGGTGCCATCCGGCTTTTGCACTGGACTCCAAATTGAAGGAGACCACGCTAGTTTCAAGCTGGGTCAGACAGGTCTATACTTTGGAGCCTTGGTGTAAACAGTGTCTCTCCTTCGTTTTGGTTCCCACCTCTTCCTATAACAGCATTGTAAGGATAAAAGAAGAAAGCTTGTGAGCACTCAAAAACTACAGACTACAGGAACAGAAAGAGGGAAGGAGTGAAATCTCATCACCTATGATGGGTAAATATGCATGCACCTTTAGAGAAATAACCTGTCAAGATCTGATCAGCTAAGAAGTAGACATCTAAGAGAAGCTGCAGAAGTCCAACCACCTATCAACAGTTTTCAGACTAGTGCCAGTGCCATTACAGCTAATACAGGGGAAAGACAAACCAGAAAAAACATTTGGAAAAGCTCAGGTCGTTCCCCAGTGCATCTGGGGTTTTTTTTTAATTTTAAAAGTAGAAAATATAAGAAAACCTTGAAAACACAGAGCAGTCTGATTTTGCAAAGGACCTACAACAAGAGCTCTCACCAGTAAGACATACCAATCATTTCCATGTGCATGATCTCAGAAGCCAATGATGATACTTTATTGGCCATAATGATGTCTATTTCAGTGCTCATAGGTAAGTCTGGAAAGGGAAGACCACACTCTGAAGTTCTACAATGGTGCCTTCTCTTTCTGGTCATGGTATGAACACATACCATACAGAAAGAATAAGAACATACAAAATACAGTCCACTCTCCTTAAAGAAACTCTGCTTTCAAGATCTGGGGAAGAAAGAAGCAGAGTAGTGTCTTGCATAAGGCAAAAGCAAAATGCAGGCAGAAATCCAGCACTGGATGGCAGAGGTCTCCTGAAAGATAATTCTTTTCCGCATTATTTGCATAATGATTTGAACTGTTGGTATCAGAATAGCTTACCTAATGACTGCATTTCACACTCTGCTTTCCCTGCTCTCTTATTTGCTTTTATTTTGGCGTGCAACAGTCTCTGTTTAACATAATTTCAAACCGTATACAGTACGGCGTATCAGTGCTGTAACACATGAGACCGGAGCAGAGACAGCTACTTGTCTCAACAGCCTGAAAGCAAACCTGGTAGCAGCCACCACTTTCACTGCTGTGAAAAAGAGCAAGAATGGTGCACCAGAGCAGTGCCAGTCTCTGCGGGATAGGCTGCCTCTTCTCCCAGGTGGCACTGCCTCTGATCCTCTGCCAGAGAAAAGGGATTTATTTCATATGCACCTTGTAAGGGAAGTAGTAGCTGTAAAATCCTTAGGAGAACATATCATAAGGCCTGAGATTCAAGCAGAAAGAGAAATCTGGGAATGAGAATATATTAGAAAGAATATAAAAATATATCTATGTATCTTTTAAAAGAGCTTACTGCATATATCAGACTGATTTACTGCTGTTAAATAATGGGTATGCTTACAGGTTTTCTCTGCTATTTCATTTCCTACAGCAACAAGACCTTTGTATTGTAATTCTGCTGCTATTTGTGACAGCTTGTGGTGTTTCAGAGGTACTTTTTCAAATGCAAGCTCAGCATAAAATTAGCGTTTTGAGGTTCTGATCTAGGTAGGGACCTCATCTGTCAGGGGTCGTGGACAGTCTGGACCAATTCAGGCAGACAAGAGTTAACAGAGGGATGCCCAGTGATTTAAGGGGGATCTTAATCAACTTGCAACACCTAAAGTAATAACAGTGCCTTTGAGGGCATATGACACAGAAAGTATAATGCCTTGAATTTAGACAGTTGGGACCATAGGGACACAAGGCTGCAGAAAAGGAGAGGGAGGTCTTCAGTTCTTTGTTTTTTCACTACAGGTAAATTTTGTCATTCCTTTTTCTCCTCAAAGGGTATATCCATTTAAAGCCTAAAGTTAAAATCTACAAAATGTATATTTAAATAGTGCAAATGAATTATGCAGAGGCTAAGGATGCGTAGGTGTAAGTCCACAAGGAACTTTAGTGATATTGTTGGCATTAATAAATCTTGGATTAGGAAAAGTGAAATTTCACTGGCTGCCCAAAATTCAAACCTGTCATTACTGCTTACCCTATTTTCATTTGACTGGGTGCTGGTACAAAGGGATTTAGGACTTGATAGTTTTCTTTGTACTTGCTAGCCATAAAGTCTCCCATTGGTTTTACATTCTTCTCTCTTTATCTTAATTTTATCTCATTTAATATTAATTCATATCCTCTGTAAATATACAGAACCATGGAAATCTAGAAATTAAGGCAGGCAGTGGTCCCTGGAGCACACCTTGGCTGCCCTGGCAAAGGGATAGAACATGTGTCTAAAGGGTCAGAAGAAGGTTAACCCCTCATTCATATAAGGGCAGCCACTGAGGATAAAAAAATATCCTTTGCAAACTTCTTCCTTTTTGTTCATTTATTCAACCTTCCATCTCTAACTGTCCCTCCTGTGTACTTCTGACCAAGCAGAAAGAATAATTCATAGTCATGTAAGGCAAATAAATGTTAGAGCGTCCTCAAAATTGGTGTCCATAACAAAAACACTTTCCTACAATTTTCCTACAGTCACCTGGTAAAGTAGTTGTTTTATTGACCCACAGGAAAAGAGACTGGAGGCTACATAAATGGGTCAAGGCCATCATTCTAGCTAAGTAGTAAAATAAATTGTCCCAGGGACAGATCTATTTTACCGTGGACAGATTATTAGAGGTATCCATCCTAGCTAGACTTAAATTCAATTAAAGCAAAAACTAAGTGCATAAGAAATGCCACACTGCACTGGACAGGTCATGCTCCCAGCCCAGCAGTCCTTCTGTCTGTCTGTGGTGTCAGGGGACAGTGGTCACGGGATGCCGGGGCACTCCCTGCTGTCGGTTCCCCTCACACTCCTCCAGCATCCACAGCTGTTGTCACCGGGATGAAGGAGGGCACATCCCTTCCTCTTCCTGATTATGAACTTGTTGTTCATGAATGTGTGTAATGCCTCTCTGATCCTGCTGATACAGCCTGCCCCATGCCCTCCTCTGGCAACAAATTCCAGATGTTCACTAACCCCTGGGTAAGGAAGTATTTCCTTTAACTGCTTCAAGTAATAGTTTTAAGAAATACCCCTATCACAGAAATGTTACATTTGCTATATTCATCACCTAGAGTTCATAAATCTCAGTCCTACCCCTTCTCAGCCTCACGCTGTTGAAAACCAGCCTTCCTAGTGCCTCCTCAGACAGCAGCAGTTACAACCCCAACACCAGCTCAGTTGCCTTTCCTCACACCTTCTCTTAACTCTGCCCTGCCTGAGATGCGGACACCAGAATGACACTAAAGTCCTGTGTATTTCCTCTGCCTTTTCCCACTACCTCTTCTGCTGAGCAGATGTGACATAAGATACCACATATCACCCATTTAAATTGACTGTGAATCCAAACAACCTTATGCAATTACACCACGTCCTTCCTAATTGTCTCTTCTGCCCAAAGCACAAGCAAAATGGCAGTTTTTACAGCAGATCATAATACTTTTAAGTCAAGGACAATGCATGCAGAAAACACATGAATCTTTTTTACTGGATTAGGACCATTTCCATGTTTACCATGAGAACTTTTCCCACAAATGACTGTTTAATTGTAGCTTCTTTATGATCTAGCTACAATGCTGTCAAGATAGAGCTGTATGAGCAAGCCCTAATGCAATTTCCAATTCAGGATCTGAAGGCAGAACAGATCATTAATTTTCATTAAACTAAGCAAAGATTCAAACACCCAGAAAGGAAATGCTTAAATGCATTCTCAATATTAGACACATTATTTAAATACTGACTAGAATAAGGGCTTAAAATAAGCTACACTAGCCACAATGTTATTACCCACACCTATGTTCATTAATTACATCTTCATCTCATCCTTAAACCTTTTCATCAGATATGACCATTTTTAAAGCATTTTTGTCTGAAAAAACTATTCTCTGTTTTCCCCAATTGTAAAGAGATTATGGAATGGCATATATAAGTAGTATAATCCAAAAGTAGAACATAGTATCTGTCAAAAGTCATCACTCAAAATTATTAACAGTGATTAATGACTTTTGGCTATGCAGTCCACTTCGGCTTTCAAGTGTTATTTTCAGCATTTTACATATGTACATGCAAATCTAAATGTACAAAATAAAAAAGTGCCATGAGTTAATACATCACAGTTGTCTACCATCACCAATGAACTGTGACCAATTAACAACAAACAGCAAAAATAAAATCCAAGAGGAAACAGCTAAAATAAATTTGTCAACTAGAAAACTTAAAATTAGAATCATTATCAGGAAGATAAGTGGCAACTGCATCTGTTAAAAAATGAAAGAAGTATGTTGCCATAAACATGGGTTATGAGATATCACCATGCTAAGATGCAACGAAATATCTCATGTAACAGCCTTTACTGAAAATCCAAAAGCAGAGAATTAGCCACAATATAACCTTCTGAATCTTCTAGATCCTCATTGGTTTGTCCTTCAACCAGAGAAGGCTTCATAACCAAAGAAAGGCTTTCACTTTCCTACAATCTAAAGGAAACATATTTTCTTTCCCACTTGCAGCTTATCTGAACTCTCCAGGAATGACCATTGATGCAATGATGACCAAATGATAGAAGCTAAGGTTCAGCTGTCAGTATCTCCTTTCTGCATGTAACCTGGCATCGCTATGAGGAAGAAGAAACAGGCTGTACTATTCCAGCTCAAACAAAATGAGAATTCTTCGTGCTTCAGTCATCAACCTACCTGTACTATTTACTGAAACAACGAGCATACCAAAGGACTAAAAGCCGACAAAGGTCTATCTATCAGCATCTGGTTACTGTAAGATGTTTTGGGGGGAGGGTGGGTAAATTAGTTTGAGTATGGGGTTTTTTTCTTGTTTTGGGTTTGGTTTTTTACTTCTTGCTTCTCTCTAGGTTCTTAATCAATATTAAAACACTGTTTTAGCAACTACTAAATCAAGCAATCTCATGATTCTGCAGGTTTGATGAATGAATAAATCTTTGCATAGGCAGGGACTAACAAGGTCAGGTTTTTATAATCTTTTTCATTACTATGTAAAAAAATCCTTCCATAAAGGCTGACAGCATTGTGTGGGAGTGGTTCGTCTGACTCTGCACCTCAGATTGAGGTTCAGAGTGATTTATTTCTTTTGTCCATGCAGGCCTGTTATCAATGTTTCTTCTCAGAACATCTCTAGATAAAACAGTTCCCTGGCACTCCTTCTGCTCTCAAATTTCTTCATCTGCCCTGTACCGTTTCTGTTCTGCCCTTTTATTTTCACTTTTCCTATTTTGTTACATGCCTCCATTGTCAGGAGAAAATATTTTTTCATTAGTCTTGCAACACTATACTTAATGCCACACTTACGCTCCTACCAATATTCTGTGTACCCTGATATAATTTCTCGTGCCTTTTCACATCGGATCTCCAGAAGGATGTTCTTTCTCTCTCTCTGAATAAGACAATACTGGCATAATTTTTTTACCTGACCTGCTGAAATCTGGACAGCAACATGTCAGACATAAATACTAAGTTTGACCACAATTAAGTGCTTCCTGCAAGCAGAGATAAACCTTTGAAACTCTGTGGCAAACAGACTGTAGTCCTTTGGTACTCTGTAGATTTACATTAAACACAAATATATACTAGTCACGATTAGTTATATCTCTTTCCCCATTATTCCTGAAACATCTGTCTTTTCACACTAAGTTATGGTTACAATAAATATAGAGGAAGATTTTACATTTCTGCATGGAAAATGCAGAATAAGAATATTCTCAGTAAGAATATTTAGCTGACAAGAGATAGAGAGGTTACACCTCACTGGTGTTTCAATATTTCTGTGCTATCTGAATATATTTACAACATTTTTTTTTCCTACTTTTCCGTTTTGGTTAATGCTTGTCTATTCTCAGACAATTTAAACAAAAAGCCTAAATAATATTTCAGATATTTAAGATTCGTGACAGCTATGTTACCACACACTCATCTATGTGCATTTTTCAGCTAACTAAGAAACTACACATAGCGTATCTATTAATGCAATTTATACACTTTAGTGAAGCCTGTCAGGGAAAAAAAAAAATTAAAATATTTTGAACCCACAACCTCAAGATATACCCCTACAAACTGCATTAATGCCAGTGCTTCTATAGCTATTAGTAAAAGTATTAAAATTTCTTCCTCACTATCAGCCAATGTCATGTGTTTGATTAACTTACACCCAAAGTGTTGCCCTCTCTTCTTTGTCACTGAGAAAATGCTAAGAACTTGATTCTTTCTTTGTGATTAACAGTTTCTGTTGTCAAAGGTGGTGACACATTTTATTTTTTTTAGTAGGTTAATTTTAGAGCTGCTATATAGTAAGCTTTTGAAACCTTCAGTTCCTCTTTATTTATTACAATAAACAGATTTTTTAGGATATCTCATAACTGCATGCCAGAATTCTCTTATTCATCTGAGACATCTACTATTTACAGAGGTAAAAAAAAATCCTTCCCTAATGAAACCTAAAAAGAAACATTTCTGCATATGCAAGATGGAATTCATTTAAAAATATGAAGAAAGGTATAGTTTCCCTCCCTAAACAGTAATGATTCATACAGAAAAAATTGTCCAGAACTACTAGCATAATATTTTTTTCCCAAAATAATTATGGAACTGATTCACTCTTGCATTACTCCAGTCCCAAAATACATTGAAATCAACTGACTTCAAAACGAAAATTATGCTGCAATGAATCAGTTTTTACATATATTTAAACCAAACTATTTCCAGATACATGTCCTTTTAATATTAAACACTCTATAATCTATGTGGTTTTGCACCTGAATATTAAACTGCTCATGTGTACTTTAACCCTTAGAGATTACATTACCCGCTACTTTTTCTTGGGTGCAAGACAGAAACGATGAAATACTGAAAAATTATATAAAACAATGAAAAGCAACAAAGATCATCTCTGTTTTCTCATTTTGCCTCACCACGGTCTGCGAGTTCTCTGCTCTTAGCTACATAAAGAGGAATAACCCCCCTTCCCGTGAGGATCCCTCTCTTGGCCAAATGCGGGGTGGTCCAGTTACACGTTCTCTTCAGTACCTTTGTATCTTGTGAGTACAAATAGATTTCTGAATTAGAAGAATCCTTGTACTATGTATTTTATAAACTCTGAAAATCTTTATGTTATCTATATCTAGAGTGCTCAAAGGTGCAAGAAGCAGGACCCTGCCTTCTACTGATGAGGGCAGCCATACTATAGAGAGGTGGTTGGACTGGTTGGACATCATTAAAGGAAGATGGGCAGAAAGCATCAGATGCAAAACTATCAGACTCTAGTAATACTACTAATTTTTCAGGGATATCTCTGTGTGTCTTGAAAACAAAAGTAATATATGTTATATTTCTGGTATTATATATCAGAAAGGAAAAATAAAAGAGGGAGAAGTGCTCTATCATTGCCTCTTCCAAAACGCATTTTTAAAAGTACATGGAAATCACCACTAGAAAGCTGAGTACGCTTAGCAAATTCAAATGCATGACTGAAGTGAAGGAGTTAGGCATCCAGCATCATGAAATGTCACAAATAGATCACTCAACTTAAGCGTGATAGTGCCCATTTTGAAAAAGGATAGAATTAAAACATAGATATGCTGACACAGAAAGTAAGCAATAGTTAAAATCTTTTGAGGTTTTATGAAGGATACTAGCAAAGCAGTGAGCTTGAATTTCTGCTTAACTGATTTTTTGTGTAGGCTTGCCAAGAGTAGCAGTTACACAGTTGTAGAAATTAAGAATTATATGAATTTAAAAAAATCCCCACTATTGAAAATATTACTACCTATATACTGCTCAATGAAGCCACACTTGATTTCACAGATAAATTCACTGATATGTTACAACTCAGTATCAAAATTAAAATTGCATTGTATTCATCAATACATACACAGGAACATACAAATGGAGATCCATTTTCTGAGCTGTGTATTTGCCTGTTTAAGCATGACTTCAGAAAATTGCTATATTTACTCAGTTTCAAGTCTTGACCGTAATTGTTCTAAAATGTGTACACTTACCTTGTCTGTTTGTCCTGCTTAAAGACTTCAGCCTTTGGTCATATTAAGGTAGGATCATTGGTACCACAGATGTCTTTACGTTTATTATTAAATTCCTCGCAGTACAGTGCTGTTACCACTTTATTGTTCTGAGTGATAACATAGGTATCTGCAGAAGCCCTTTCAACTTCTAGCTGTTCACACACTCCATTGAAAGAGGTTTAAAAAGTTAATAAGGAAAAAATGTGTAATCATCAAGAACAACAATCAAATAACAGTCAACAATGACAATCACTGATCTATCATTACATTTTCAGTATTTTTCAGTAGAAGCCATTGCCTGCATCCAACAAATCACCCCGAGACA
Organism: Grus americana; assembly: GCF_028858705.1. Classification (NCBI taxonomy): domain Eukaryota; kingdom Metazoa; phylum Chordata; class Aves; order Gruiformes; family Gruidae; genus Grus; species Grus americana. Next base: position 111,322,897 of record NC_072854.1, read on the forward strand.
TCTTTACATAATTCTAAATTTATGTTGATTTCTCATTAATCCATCTTTCTGCTTTTTTACTTTAAGCTTTTAAACAAAATGTCCGTGACATTGACAGAATAGCCTTTTAGCTATATTATACCTAGCTTGCTTTTAGCTTATGTTATACTTCCCAATATTTTTTTCTGGTATTTTTCTTTGTTTTTTCCACTTTTTAGTTGCACACTAGCAGATGCAGCACAGCAGAATCCATATTAAATGTATCAACTCTTTACTGAGCCTGCAGTCTAAACAAGCAGATCAAAACTTTATGCAAATCACATAACCACTACTTGATGACGATTTTTTGCCAATGGGTATCTTAAATTGACATGGATATTGGATTAAGTGCTAGAGAAGACAGGGCAAATCTGTTTTCCGTACAACCACAAAGAGCATGATTGAACTTAGCAGCTTCCATCTAAGTCTCTGCACTGCACTGCAAACACGCAGCACGGCCATCCTGTGGTAATGGCTGCGATAACAGAGATTCACTTCCGACCTGACTCCTCAGGCGCTTGCCAGTGTCACTTGCTGTCTAACCAGTAGTCATCAAGGACATACATGTCCTGAATTTAGATCAGACAAAATAACCAGTCAAAAATTTAGTTAGCGTTAAATGACAGAACACACATGTAAAGCATTTGTGCTCGCGGTCCGACTGGTGACGGTAGCTGGAAGCAGTTAGCAGTTAAAATCAACACCCGCCATGACTCTCCCCACAATGCACAATAACACAGGGACTGAAACAATTTAGGAGTTCTCTCTTGCCTCATATATATATCTAAAAATCTCACTAAAGTGCTAGGTCATTAGGCTCCGATTTCCACAGTCCTCAAAGATCTATGAACAGTTGCCTGACAGTTCAAAGTCCCCAACAACTTAGTGGTAACAAAGAGCACCAAGCAGGAAACTACCGCTCCTGCTGATGGGGCAGCCGTGTCTAGAATTGAGCTGCCTGGTTGTGCCTACATTAAGACGACAGTAGGAATTGAAGAATACTGATTGGGGGAGGAATTTGGGACCTAAAGAATCTGTAAGTGTGCAGGTTTGCCAAACTGCACTCTGCTGCATTAATACTATTGTCCCACTGTAAGAAGCTTGGCCCATAGGACACATCCAAAATACACTCTGAAGTCTACAAAATCCACAAAAATAACTCAACAGAAATCTAGAGGCAGGATTTTTTCTTTAATGTGATTCAGGTTAATGTACCACACGAAGCAGATACTACATAGAGCAGAGAGCATCTGATTTATTCATAGGAAAATGTTAGGACCTATACTTTAAATTTCAGAAGTTCAGAATGAGTTTACTGCTGAACACAGGATGTGTGACGCATTAATAAAAATGTACAAGTGAACACCACAGGGTATGGAAAACCCATGACGTACTCATTTTTTTTTTAAAGTAGTAGGTGCAGTTTTTGTTTGATATAAACAATGATAGTGTGAAATGTCAAATAAAACAGTACCCCAAGGAATGTGGTATTGATCAAATCTGAGATTTTAAAAGTAACGATTTCTGTTGCTGAGCAGACCTGCCTGATTTACAAGCAAACTGCATTAAAAAAAATAAATTACTTCATTCAATGGAATTTGAAAATAAAAGCATCATCAGCTGCTAAGCTAAATCAACATGAGTTAATGGCTTTCAACAACAGATTTACTTTCAGTTTTATGAAGGACTGTGCAGTCCCAATGACTGATACAGAATATGAAGAACTCCAGGTTGCCTAAGTATACATACTAAGTTTAGTGCCTATAGATTGAGAAAAAACCTGTACCTAACCTGACTGAACTGAAGTGTATGTATAAACGCAGAGAGTTGCTGGAGCAGGTCCTCTTGGAACACATTTCTGGGCACATGAAGGAGAAGGTACTGAAAACAGTCAGCGCAGATTTACCAAGAGTGAGTTTTGCCTGACCAACCCGATCTCCCTCTAGGTAAAAATGAATGGATATGGGGACAAGGGGAGAGCAACAGAGAATTTACCTCAACTTTTTCAAAGCTTTCGACACTCTCCCAAAACAGCTGTGTATCTATCTTTCAGCCGGAGGTTGTATTAGAAACTTCCTGAGGTCCCTTTCCAACCTGAACTCTTCTTCTGCAAGTCTATAATTCAATGAATCAGTTATGTTAAGTAATACAGTCCCAAGCCTGAAGTCAGAGAGTAAATAAAATGAAACAGACAAAATCTCTCTAGGCACTGAAATTAGTAGGTCTTCAGATACTCCAAAACTTAGTAGATCAAGGATTATATCCTTGCACAATTCCCAAAGAGCTGAATTTAAATATAGCTACCTAGAAGTTAGGCTTCTACTCTAAGCTAGTTACCTACAGCCAGCAAGGCATCTCAAAGAGGTAATTCCTGTCATTCTTAGTTGATTTAAAGGTATTGCATTCAAGCACTACAGAAGTGCTACCACTAAAGTGGCAGCCAGCAGCTACTAGAAATAGGCAGGTATCTGTCATGCTGCTGTCCATGCAGCAACACTACTGTTTGTGGTAACAACGGATATTTTCACCTTACGTACAAGCACCTGTACTTTTGGGTTTTAGCTGGCCCATCATTGGGAAAATGTTCAGTTTCACAGATATCGCTATAGTGTAACAGCTGGCAAATGTTGCCTTAGTAATTATGACCTCTGTACCAAAAGGCATAATTGTGCTTGCACAACGAAGCATCTGACTGCTATGTGCATACATATATATTACCATCAAAATGCCATTACTTTAATAGTTGCAGCATGACAACAGCCATAAGGATTAGCAGGAGAAACCCTGCAATCATTTTCTTGGAGTTTATTTAAAATATTTTATTGTTAATAAGGTTGGAGGATAGAGCCTCCTACTAAATTAGCTAAAGAGTTTATGAGCCTTTACAAGCTATATGTGCATTAGTCTCTGGGTTGTTAACTCAGGATACTGTTTTAGGAATAATGAATCTACATCACAATAAAGCTTTGTTTTCAAAAAAAAGTTAAAGTCAGTATATTCCAAAATAACTTCAAATTCTGGCAGTCTTAAATGATTAATAAGGCTACAATATCTAGTTTATATTAAAATGATTTGCCCAATTCTGGGGCGGGGGGGAACAAAACAACGCACCGTTTTCTGAACTAAGTCTAAGACATCTAACCTGATCATACATTTAACAAACGTGAAAAGATAGCCTTTGAATCAGAGATCTGTGACAAGTCCACCCTCGACTGTGTTTATGGCTCACATGCAATCTGCCAGAAAGGACACTGAACAGATGAACAGACACCCAGTTTCTACAGAAGTACAAACCACTGAGACCACAGTAGGAGCCTCTCAAAAAAAAAAAATTATCACTTAAAATATGTTCCGTATACAGCATCAGACTATAACGCCTTGATTTGTATTGTTATTTGTATTGTTATTTGTATGCCCTTATAGGCACAGGAGAATGGAGAAGAGGTGGCATAGGCAGATTTTCACCTGAAGGCATGATTCTTCCCCCCATTTAAGTTGAATATTTTTGTTACAGTGGTTTCTCACTCTGCACACGCATAGTAACTCTTTCATTCTCTGAATACTCTGTAAAGTTTTTGAGTTTCCGGATGTATCTGAACAGACATGGTCTTCCATTCTGAAATGAAGACAACCAGCCATCTCTGCCAATGTGCTGTGGGTGCACACCAGCTCTGAAAACTGACTTGTTACTATCCCAGTGTCTGGCTATAGAAGGACAAGACAAATAATTTTAGTCAGTTAGCATTCATTTGCCTGTTGCATTTGCTTAATAGTTGTTTGATCCAGAGACAGTGCTTGAAAATGTTGAAGAACAGTATACACGTCCTTTTTTACTGAGTTCTGTCCAATGCTGTCTATGTTTTTTGCGTTTTGTTTTGTGGTTGTTTTGGTTTGGTGGGGGGTTTTTTGCATAATATGTCTTATATATTTTGCATAATAACGGTTCAGTGGGAATAATCGAGTTATTAGTGCAGGACAGCCTCAGTCTGACAGCTCAGCAATTTCACAGATCCCCCAAACCCCAACAGCAATGCAGTACAAGGACTGGTCTGTTTTTCCTCCAATTTCTTACCTCCACATTTTAATCTTTATTTTTTAAATTTAATCTAAAGCAGGTTGAACTTTTCAACTATTTTCAATAAATCTCTCCCCCCTTACTTCACTGGTCCATGATCTCTCTCCATCCATGGCAAATTTTCATATCTCACTTTGCTCATTAATTTATTTGAGTAACAATTTGCAGTAAGAAATTACTCAAAAGCTGTGTTATCGCATAATGTCATTCCTGCCATTTAAGTTAGTACAATCTTTCTGTTATTAAATTAAATTTCCATCCAAAAATACTTCCTTATTCCTTGTGTCTAGAGAGAATACTGGGGATCCGAGAAGCACTCCACTCGTACCCAGCAAGCCTAACTGGTCTACACGGAGTGCCACACCACAGCAGCTCACACACTGCCATGGGTACTGAGGACACATCTCTACAAACCCACCTCTCTTCCGCACACACTCAGCCTGTATTACTAGAGTCCAGCCTCACTGATACTATGGTACAGAATCCTAGAAAGTGCTAGAACGACAACAAAAAAATCACCTTTGAACAAGTATGGAAAAGCACAAAGCCAATTGAAGTTCTCAGCTGGATTTAGAGGGCTTTGGGATCAAGACATCTGAAGAGAAACAGATTTTCAGCTTTGCACTGCACCCACTGCCTAGGATACTAAAAACATTTTTAGCAAAAAGTGGAACAATGCTCGCAATCACCACTGGTTAAAGACAAAGAGGAAAAAAAATGGCAGACATGTATGAGCTCAGTCTCCCCAGTGTAATATCACCACCAGAAAACCCACAGAGATACAGTGATCACAACTGATACAGAAAAATACTTCAAGAGGATGATATTAATGTGTGACATTTGAGGAGTCATTCTGTTTTCCAGTCCTTTAGCAAAACTATTTGAGATGCCTGGAAAGCTGGATATAAAAAAATCCACCCATTATTCAGCCAGAATTTCCAGGAGAGAGGGAATGAACTCTTCTTCTCCCAAGTGTGGCAAAGCTGGAGCACCAAGAGCCAAGGAAGTGCCAAGGAGCATCCATCACCCTAAACCGGAACCAACTGGAAAAGGGACCAAATAGACTAATTACTATCTACAAGAAAAAAGGATATTTTCTGGTTTTCCTTTTAGCCCTGAAGAATGGCCTTAAGGGGGCTGTCATTTATACCAGGTTTTTGCTGATAGCACAGAACTGTGCTCTTTGTTCTGAAAGGCAAAAAAATGATTTTATTCTGTGTTCCCCTGACATCCAGGAACTAGATTAAATGACACATTGAAACAAGGGTTAGTCTGGTTTTATTATATCTCTGTGTATACGTGTGTATCTATGCACTCACCAGAGCAAATTAAAGTGAAATTGCTTAAGGCATTTTGGGTTTCAAAATCTTAAAATAACCAACTTCTGAGTCGTTCTCCATCAGCCTTATTGTTACATTAAAACTACACTGTTCCCAGAATATTCTTGTGTCATTCAATAACGTTGTATTTACAGCTGCCTCTCTCTACCTTTTCCTTTCTTTATGCCTATGGCTGCCTTTCTGTTTCTCCATAGCCTGCAACATCCCTCCAAGGACCAAAGCAAAACAGTTCTGTATTGTTCAGGAAAAGGAATCCACCTCCTGAATCCCAGCTGCGATACGAGAGCAGTCTGCGCTGAACCTCACACCAAGCAACATACTGCCAATTCCTCCAAGCGACGAGAAGAAAAATAAGAGCCAGTAATTCACAATAAAAATTTTCACATTAAAGTGACAATTAGAAGCATCCTATATAGACAGCTCTCTAACAAGACAGAAAATAGTACAGCCAAAGGAGGAGTGGAGAATAAAATGGCTGTGGAATATTAGTATTTTCTGACAGGGTTATGTTCTCAAACATAGCACTGAAATCAATTTTATTTTCCTCAGAAGGATACCTTCACTATCTTGCTTTTATATCACCAAGGTTTTTCTACCAGAGATTTTGTACTAATTATTTTCAAGCTTATTGCTTTTCTTTATGGCACTATAACCCCCCTCCAATTCCACACGCCGCAGCCTGGGGCTGCTCACCTGAAGCCTGCGTTCCAGAGGCTACGTGTCCTCCTGGTCACCGGGGCTTTGTTGCTGAAGTGTTGTTTATTGTATACACCAGGTCCTATTTCTGTCTTTTGTTTGGTGCGCATCTAGAGAGAGCTGATTATGTTTTACTTTCTCACCTTTTCAGCAGCCACTTAAGGTTACATATACTTACAAATAATTTAAGAAAATCAAAACCTGCTTCCAACAAGCAGAGGATGCTGAATGAAGGTTTAAACCTAAAACTCTTCTTACTAGATACTACTTTTATGATGCTCGTGGTTCTGTCAAGGAGAAAAAGATGATCAAGACACCACATGAATTAAATTTATTATTCTCATGGAGAAAAAATAATTCATTTCTGCCACCTGATGAGAAGATTTTTTAAAAACAAAGCCCCTTTTGAAATCCACAGGTTTTTTAACTTTTTGTGTTTGAGAGATTTTAATAAAATATTGTGTTTAGAGATTTATGATAGACTCTTCTGATTCCAGCTTTGGAGGAGGGCTGAGGCGGGGCAGGGCATGAAAGAACCCAGTACCAGATGTTAGCTCCACTATCTGAATTAATGTTTTTCTTGGCATAACATGAAAGCCCTACACCAGCATTCAGCATGAAAGGGTGCTAAATAAAATCCATCTAATAAAAGATTGGCTACACATAAAATCGTAAAATTAAATTAGACAGGCAGCTTGATTGTTTTCACAAAAAGTATGAACTGGTGTACCTGTATCACCCAGAATTGCCTAATTGATTATGTTGATGAGATCTCAAACCCACAAAACAGCAATAGCCCCAACTCCACATGAAAAACATGTCAACTGTTCTTCCTGCATTTTAACCAGGTACCAATTTAAACCTTTGTCATTATTTAGAAAAACTGACTATATAAACCATCTCATTTCCAGTTCATTTAATTAAATGCCTGTATTATCAAATCCTTTTATGAATATGCTATTCTTTACTGATGAAGGCTATATAAGATCATGGACATTGGAGAATGAGTAAATCTTTGTATGTACCTGTCATAGTTTAACCCAGCTGGCAGCTAAAACCACCACACAGCAGTTCACTCATTCCCCCCCGCCCCCACAGTGGGATGGGGGAGAGAATTGAAAAGGTAAAAAAAAATAAAACTCATGGATTGAGATAAAGACAGTTTAATAGGACAGAAAAGGATAATAAAAATAGTGATAAAATAATACACAAAGCAAGTGTTGAACAGCACAATTTCTCACCACCTCAAGATGATGCTCAGCTAGTTCCTGAGCTGCCCCACCTCCTGGCCAACTCCCCAGTTATATACAGAGCATGACATCATATGGTATGGAATATCTCTCTGGCCAGTTGGGGTCAGCTGTCCTGGCTGTGTCCCCTCCCACCTTCTTGAGTGCCCCCCGCCTTCTCCTTGGCAGGGCAGTATGAGAAGCTGAAAAGTCCTTGACTGCTTGGCAACAACTAAAACATCAGTGTGTTCTCAACATTGTTCTCATCCTAAATCCAAAACACAGCACTACACCAGCTGCTAGGAAGAAAAATAACTCTATCACTGCTGAAATGAAGACAGCATCCATTCAAATGGGATGATTTTTAGACAATGGTTTGGCTGACACAAGGTAGTTTTCTAGAAGGTGGATGCAGAAGGAATAGCATTTCCTCAGAATCAGAAGAGACAGAGCTGTTTAAAACAACTGATATTAAACCAGAGCACTTGAGCAGCAACCCAATTCCTGAAGAACATTCCAATATGGAGAAGTGAATTATATCCTCAATCATAGATACAAACATACACCTCTGCATATATTTACAGCTATGGAGAGAGACAGAATGTATTTCCTCGGCTACCTACATGAAGACTGACGTATTTTTGATCTATTGCCCTGGGTCTTTTTGCTTCTCTTAACATACATCCATGAAACGCCCTACGGAGCCACAAGACTGGAGCTCTCAAACATGGAAAGTTGAGGAACTCGGGGTGTCATTTATCCTACAGCAACTGGAAAGCAGAGCCCCAGCTCTTGGAGAGGTGGGATCTGTTCCTTCTGAAAGTCCATCCTCACCTTGCTCAAGTTCAGGAAAGATTAAAAAAAAAAACTTCAAGTCTAATTCACAGGCTCCATACTCAGTAAGGCAGGAAGCTCCACTGGGACAGATTCCCCAGCTTAATGATATCATTTGTCAGTCTTTACTGCAATCCCTCCAAAACAAGAAGATTCTCTGCTATCTTTTTGTTCGGCTTTTTTTTTTTTTTTTAAAGAATAATCTCTAAAGCATTGTCATCAGAAAATTATCCTGCATTTGTGAGAGAATTACTGTTACACTGATTTATGTAACAGCCTTAAAGCTTTCAGAATCAAAAGAGACAAGAGGAGAAAAAAAATTTCTCAGTATGAGAATTTTCGACTTTATTTCTAGGACTTGTAAAAGACCTAAAGATGTTGACTATCTAATTTAATTGCCTAAGGACAATACTAGTTACCAAAGAAACCCCAAAATACGTTTGTTAAATTCTGAAAACTCTTCACTGGAAATATAATCCAGTAAATGTCAAGGTAAAATGAGTCCTGAATTTAACTCCTTTTTACTTTCTGTAGAGAGTTGAATTTAGATTCTCTACAGAGCTATACTTCCTACTTAGTACATATTTCCATAATGTTACATGTGGATCAGAGTAATAAATCTGTAAAGTTTATTAATTTTTGGTGATCATTTTATCAAAATATTTCCTCCCTTCTATAAAGAGCCTGAGTGTCCAATTAAAAGTCTCCAGAAGGATGCTCAAAAGAGACAGGCAAGGCTGGGTTCACCTGAGTGCTGAATATTCATAGAAGGTGCCTGCAATGATGTAATTGGATAAATGATATCTAGGCATCCATCTTATACCTCTCTAAGATAAATTATGTTTTAAACCCATGCCAATACAAAGACACTGGGTATATTCAAAAACATTAAGAGTTCTTCATAACAAGTTAAAAAGCATGTGAGTGTAAGTGATCAGATAACAGAATTCCTAAGCATTAATGACACTTTGGGCCAAGTGGGAGAAATAACTCTTCTTAGAACAAAAACTTTGGTATATCCAGCATATCTCAATGCACATGGCTTTTGGCCTGGTGCATGTTCATCATTTCATTGTACACAATTCCACCTCACTGCGCTGCATCATTTAACAATTCCTTCTAGACATAATGTTCTATAGTCGTTTGACTGTCCATGGCTCCTCCAAATAGCTTTAACTATACATCCTATTTTTGCAGCTAAAAGATCTAAATGTGATTTGCTGACTGTTTGTCAGCATATTAAGTGACAATACCAAGACTGGAGCTTACCCTGCTATCTGACAGACCAAAATTTCACTACAGATTAGGAGAGTGCTCTCTCTGATACCCATCACATTTAATTCACTAGTCACAAAAAAAGTTTCATGATATGCCAGATGTTTCTACTATCCTGTTGTAGAAAGTAAACTGCAAGAAATCAGATTAGACTGAAGGGGAGGTTCCCACCCCTCGTCTCAGAAGTGGCAACTGGTGATGTGTACAATATTAATTATCTGCAAATATGAAGCTAAAAAGGTTAATTTAAATTCATTATTATTCTAATACTTCAAATACCACACTATTTCCCCATCTGCCAATGGGTATTCTTGTAATATTTCAAATACCACACACTTCCCCATCTGTCAATGGGCCATGCAGGTGCTCCTACACGGAGCAAAGCATGCAGATCAGACTATTAAGAACAAAACCCCTCAGTTAATTTCACTGGTATGCGAAGTAACTTTTCTATTGAGGTTCTCGTATTATGCCTTGTACCATCCCATTCAGAACTTTATTTTCCTAAACCTCTCATTAATATGGACAGGATTTAGCATCTCTCTCTCATTGATACGGATAGGATTTAGCAAACAGGAGACAAGAGGCCTGTTAATACTGTGGAGAATGTTTGCAGTCATGTAATGAAAAAAAATCTTATATACAGATTTTTGCTTCATATAACAGGTTCATAAACTACAAGCAACCACAGCTTGTAGCAAGTGCAGTGCCGTAACTCACAATGTATTTATTTTAACGCAGTAACTTGGAGGTGATCTTGGGTTCCTCACCTCTATATATCTCTCTACAGCAAAAAGCAGATCCCTTAATTCTCAAGCAATAAAAGACAAAGTGAGAACAGTGAACTGAAATATCAACGGTTGTCTCAGTCGCAGCAATTAATATAGGAGGCAATGATGGATAATAGAGTGATCTCAGAAAGTGTCACTGCACAGAGGTGCCAGAGAAGGATACAAGCTTGTAGGAGGGATTAAACTGGCATCCTCAGAGATTTGAGTATAAGGGAGTTAAGAAGTCCTCTCCTGTGAAGGAGACAGACCTGGCAGCGGCACCCAGAGCTCTCCCGCACAGTCTGTGAGCACCCCAGGAACAGCCCTGGGAATCTGTCGCATCTAAGGCTCACACAAAACCCAACTGGCTGCATGCGGAAGGACTAAACAGAGGCTCTGCTTTTTAAAAGCCTTGGCCCAAGTATTGTCAGGATTATCTTATATCAATAATTAATGTAATTAATGGGCAGTGTGTATGCCTGTACTGATTCTCTGTGGAAGAGGCTACTATTGTATTCATGATTTTTTTTGTTTTGCACTTCAAGAATAAACATAACCTCGGGGTGGAAAAGAGACGTTGCAGCTATAATTTATTCATTATCTGCCTTTAAAAAAAGAGAGTATTTACAACTCCAACAATGTGAGGTAAACAATTAAGGAGGTGCTGCTGTTTGCTATTGCTTAGGGGTGATGGAGCATGCAGTGCATGACATGAGCGATTACTGGACCCCGGTGAAAGTTTTTCTGCTGGCATACAAAGGCCTCTGCCTTAATTTAAAGCAACCATCCAAAAATAAGAACTGTAAGAATTAGCTGCAAAACCTAGCAAAGCCCCAAGCTTAATTGAGCAATATCTACCGAGGGATACCAAAACGGTCCAGCCCACATTTAAGAAGTTTACACATAAGCAGCAAAGACATTAAGCCATTTTCTTTACTCTAGAATGATATTAGAGACAGTATAAATACTGCAGCTGCAGTACCGGTAACATAGGAACTCTCTATGTCTAGACACAAGAGAAATATAATTTTGCCTTTCAAACACTTCTCTCAGCCCTAATTGCTAACACAATTGCTCTTCAGTTCTTTCCCAATGCTAACTCAAGTCACAAGAGAACAAACATTCAAAATCTCTCCTATTCTAATTAAAGAGGGTTTGTCTCATATTGCTATGAGGACACCTTCTGCCCCCTCCCAGGAAGCTTGATGGTCTCTATTTTGAGAGATCATCAAACTCAATCAGGACAAATGAGTTTCTGAGTCTTTGTTCCTCTTCCTTCTCTATGGTAATTAAAACTGGCAGACAGAAAGAATGCTCAGGTTGACTTGACTTTATTAGGGTCAGCTAATTAAACCATGATATTTTGAAACTACCTATCACTTTCATATCAGAGGAGAAATTTTTTCAAAATATCTTCAGGACTCAGGGCTTTAAGAAACAACAATTAAAAATCTTCTATATTTAGGACCCCAAGTCCTACTGACAAGGGACATGTCTCCAGCTTCTAAATCATGTAGCTGTTTTGAAAATGCCAGCCTGAGGGCAATTTGCAGCCACTAGAAGATAAGAAAGGTTATAGGATGTTCCAAGCGCAAGTCTCCCCCTTGGCAAGGACGTGCAGTTCCCATGCCCACTGGCAGGGTAGATGGTCAGCATCTAACCAAATCCTACTTGGCCCCCGTGCAGAGCCGCCCCTCTTCTATCAGACCTGGACCCTCTCTCCAGCAACTCTTCATGATGACAGACAGTGCCCCAGAACTGTTCACAGACCAATTTATAAAAATTGAGAGAGTAAAGTTGCATTCCAAAAACTGCATGAAAGCATTTTTCATCTATTAACAGAACTATGCTGCGTTTACTCAAAATACTCAGAGCAGGCCTTTTCCCCCGCAGACACGGAGGCACGGCTCCACTGAAGTTAATGGAGCTGGACTGACTGACACCAGCAGAGAAGCTAGCTCAGGATTTGACTGTTTTAATGCTACACAGATTTCATTTGTACTCTAATTTCAACACATTGCACCTCCCCTCAGGCACTCATTTGATATCCTGCATGGCTAATTTATACTAAACATAAAATATGCATGTTTACTGTTGTCTGAGGGACTAAAATATTCAACCTACCCATGCATGCTAAAGTCAGGTTCCCCTGTACACTCCAGAGTCATAAGAATATGCTATAATAGGCGTACCTGTGCATTTGGGAATGCACCTGAAACTTTGTAAGAACATTGTCAACTGCTTACTGAGTCTTTAATTGCAGGCACTGATGTGTTTACTCCCCATGCAATTGCACAACAATTAAAAGATCTATTTGCACGCCTACAAATTCTGAATTTTAGCACAATCTTATTTCAGTAAGAACTCAAATCCCATCTGAGCAGGGCAGGAAAACTTCTTGCCTAAGGTATTTTTTCTAAAAGGAGGAAAATTGGAAGTAAATAAAAATCAAAGCTCCTGAGCTACACCCTTCCTTGCCATCATACCAGCAGAGCTCATTCTAAACCCTGGGAATTACATTTCTGTCTGAGGCAGAGACAAAGTCAAATGAAACAGCCTAGTGCCAAGCAGCACTGCCGCCTCGCTGAGAGCTGCAGCATGCTGTCTGTTGGGTTATCTGGCTGTTACAAGGCAAAGGCAGGCAACGTGCTCCTCCTGTTTGCAGTTTGCTGTGTTTTGGTTATACTACGTTACAAGGAAGGAGGGTTACGCGCTGATATCTGAAACAAAATGTACTGCTGTACCTGGTCTGTGTAGGAAAGAGAGTAGCATTCAAGCAAAATTGCACCAAATTTGCTTCCTTGCTAATTCCCTTCTCTGCCCCAACAGTAGCCATAAAAATTCTGTCTGAAGAAAACATAATTCGTAGGTCAGATTGAAAAATCCCAAGCTTTAAACTCTCAGAAGATGCCCCAATCTTATCCAGGCATCTGGTGTTCAGAGGAGAAGCCAAGGGGAATTTGTTCCCTGTTCCTTCTGGTGGGTAACCTGACTGTCACCTGAAGCTGTTAATAGCCCTGAGGTTCCTTGGCTAACTATTTCTTGCCTACTATAATCAGGATAAACAACTTCTGAAAAATGAGGTTCCTTTTTGTTTTAACTCAAATGGGCATGGAAAAATCTTTTAATTGGCCCCGCCAACCCCACTGTGCTGCCAGAAAGCCCTATCATCACTCTGCTCCTGGGGCTTAGCGCATCCCCAATAAGACGAGTATCTCCAAAGTACATCCCTTGGTTTGGATGCCTAGGGAACAAGATAGGTCTCACATTGGCCAAAGATCCAGACTTTAGAATCGACTTCCCAATGGCCTCAAGTGAGTCATTTTAAGGGCATTCTTAGACTCCTCCTCTACTTCAGCTTCCTTTTTCAAATCTCATATAGCATTAGTTTGGATCTGACACTTTTGGAAAGCAGGAACCATACTGCTTCTGGCTCAATTCCTTGCAGTAAAAACAGAGGTGAGATTTGACAGAGGGTATTCTATTTATCCTGGCAATAACCAGAAACTGTTCAATGACTAAAATATTGGAACTGGCAAAATGAGGCAGCCAGAATAAGGACTCAAGAAGGGCACATTCAAGCAAGGAAAGCCTGAGCCTGAAAGGAAAGCCTGCAAAGGTGGAAAGGTATGCAGAAAATCTCTGCCAGCTCCTGCTGGCTGAGAGCTCAGGAGCCAGAGGAACACTGCAGTTTCAAACTGCACCAAGCTTAACTTGGTAGAGCCAGAGGTTCAGATGCTGATTGAACCTGTAGCTCACAATTAAATGAAGAGTAGCACCAGCAAACTCACCAGTGCAAAGGAGCACCAGAAAGCACTGTTTACCTTATAAAATGGAGCTATCACCAGTTTATGGGGGTTGTTAGAACTGTTTTGCTTTTCGCAAAATCCTATGTGCAAACATGCAATCTCACCACTTGATGAGAGGCTTTTTCCCTTCCAAGAGAAAAAAATATTGGCATACAGTGAGATATATATGTGTGTGTTGTGATATCTCACACGAGACTAGGCTAGAGCAATTATTTCAACCTGCTGCTATAGACTTAAACTTATCAAAGATTTTGCACTGCAAGCAGCCAGAACATCTCAGAAAGTCAACAATTTTAAGACAAATTGCGGCTCCTATATTCCACTCTATATTCAAACCATAGCCTACATAATTTTCACTGTTAAACAGTCTGGCTAGCAAGAGCCCTCTGATCTTGTCAGTATGATTTATATTTATTTTTTAAAAACAAATGTTCTATGACTAAATTCTCTCTCCTAAAATAGCATGATGATGAAATCTGTGACTTAATTCCTCTGTAGTTATAGCTCTGACTACAGTCTAGAGTTCAAAAGATTCTTTGTCAACTATCACAGGATCTACTCAGCATAGATCTTTTGCTGCCAAAGATTTCATGTGAAGTTGAATTTTAAGTACTAGAAGTAGATTAGCTTGGCAAATGGAAATACTATTAGGCATTCAACAACTGTTCACACACAGTCTGAAACAGAAAAATTGAGCTGATGAAACCGACAGCTTGACAGAGAGGGAGAAAGAGCATGAACACATCATCATTGTCAATTTTTTTCCAGAGAGCACTCTAAGACAGCAAACAAAGAAAATACATCACCCACCAGCTAATAATCTAGAAAGCAGGTTGCGTTTAGATTTGGTTCAAAACCAGTGCAGGCTAACAACGCACTGCCTCTGTGCAACAAGAGATTACTCCGGGTCTGATCCAGAGTATGGCAGAGGTCCATGCTCACAGCAGCTCTCAGTGGTTTTTCCCTCATGCAGTATTGAGCTCTCCTTTTTCTCAAGGCTTCAGACCTTAACTGAAAAGTTAGAATGCTGTAAAGAGATTTTTTTAGTTGCCTACAATTCATAAAATACGTTGCATAAAACATTCATGTTCAAATCACTGAGACAGTGATGGATTTTATGGGTCTAGTGTTCAAACTCAGAAGCCCTTTTTGTAGGCATCCGAATTGCATTTGTATTTATGTGGTTATAATATGATCATTAAAAGACCCGTGTGTATCTCCATCCAAATGTAGATTCAAATCAACAAGGAGTATAACATCAACGTGCAGCTCCTCATCCATATTTTGGTCTACAGGTAGATCCTCTCTGATGGCACTCAGCTCCCCCTAACGAAGAAGCCAAAATGTATAAATCATACCACTAATACCAGAAAGACTTCTATAACCAAAGAAACAGTAGCACTTAAAAGTGCAACATCCCATCACAAATACAAAATGCATTATCATCGAATATTTTTGGATGCATGCAAACTTGGCAGATTTATTTTCAGCTGAAAACCACCCCTCAAAAATTTTGAAGAAGACAAAACATTTTGACAGTTTAAAAAAACCAAAACCCAAACTTTTCTATTTTGTCTTTAAGCAACCTTTTGCTACAATACTTGGGGAATTTTTACTAATGCAGCACACTTTTTTTTCTTCTCAAACCCAAAATATTTTGCAACAAGTTTGGTATTTTCTGGTGGGGAAAAGGACATCTCTAACCAAAAAGTATCAAAGTCCTTCTGGTTTTGTGAGCCTATATGATTTCTGATATAGGCTCCAAATTTTTGGTTCAATTGAAATAATTAACAGTAACAGCTTTATTTGCAGATGAGAAATGTGATTGATGAGGCCCATCTACTTTATTCAGCTTCACAGGCAAAAACACTAGGTTGAACATTAGAACTGGTCTCTACTTAGCCCTGGAACCAAAGTTGAACCAAAGTTAAACCATGCTTAAAAGAAAGAAGGCAGGCCCATATATACAGACCAGAAGGGGAAGGTTATGGAGCAGGGATGAGAAAAGGCTGGTTGCCAAAGTTGGTACATGGAAGGAGAGAAACAGAGAAGAGCAAGGAGCATTATATGGCTGTAAAAGGTCATGCCAAAGAAGGTCAGGCACACCCCCAACATGAAGAACATGTCAAAGGCTCTACAGAAGTCCTGTAGTGATGTAGTCACAGTACAGGGTGAGGAAATGATGTCTTAAAGAAAAGGAAAGATTTAAGCCATGGAGAGCCCACACAGCATCTTCTGCAATATTTACAAAGAATTAAGTAGTTATTTTTAGCTTGTAAGAGAATTAAATATCAGTGTAAAATGGAACTTAATGAAGCTCTGTCCCTAATAGAAATAAAGTATCAGTTTAACTCTCTGATTTTAGGTATATATTTCAGAAGATATAAATAACACCTGAAAAATCAATTTCTCCCCATTGACTAAGACAGAAGCCTAGCTTATCTAGCCTTCATATAAATGTCTGCAGTGTCAGCTGAACCCTACCCATTCAGTCTGAAAGGAAATTGAGAGTGTAAGGAATAGAACCACCTACTTTGAATAGCTTCAAGTTTCCTTTTTAAAAAAAGACAGAATCATGTTTCTCTAGTAACTTTTTGATTTCATGTGTTCTTCAGCAAAGGGTCCTTCAAAATGGAAATTGCTCCATACTGTCTATATGCAAATGTCTATTTGTTTGATTAAAGAAGTCTACAAGTCACCACCATTTTACATGCAACTTTTAAACATGAGTTTATACTAGACAACTGTAAACAGATCAGAAATCAGTACAATGCAGATATGTTAATATCACCAGCTATTAATTTCTAAGTTAAGAAAGTTTAAATTCAAAATGCTTCCTCTGGTACTGTAGCAAAGTTTAGGCCTTTGTAGTAAGAGTTGTGGATCTTATTCTTACTCATAAATACTGTTTAATCCTAAAAATGAAATGGTTTTTTTGCCACAAAATGCACCTAAGCCAGTGACAGTCAATACTGCAAACCTTTGTTTCTGTGTAAAACAGATGATGCACTAGCACCAGTAATGCAAATTTCTTCATTCTGCATGGGCAACATGCAGCTTTCCTGTTCTCCAAAAACACATCTTGAAGGGGTATTAGCTTCTGTACCCAAATGTCTGGTCTCTACTCGGTTCGGCACTAGCATCATGACCTCATTTTATCTGTGAAGCTGATAATTGACTTCTCTTTACTGAAACCATGAACCTTGCTGCTACCCGTACTAGAGTTCCCTGGATTTAAACTACCAGCAGAGATGACGGCTGTTTCTTAATCCTACTAACAATTTTCTGAGCCATGCATTGCTCCTCCTTCCCCTTCATATTTGAGATATAGCTAACATTGTACGTTTGGGATATATCTAACATTGTCTTAGAACCATGAAGAGTGCAATAGTAACATTAGCAGGAGAGGTGTGATTAAGTAAAGAGACGCCTCTGCCTCTACATGTTCATTTTCAGAATGGTTTAATTGAATTTCCTGACATGAAGAGAGCTATTTCTGGTCATCTAATTCAGTGACTGTTGCCTTGGAAAACAGTCTGCAATAGGATACCATAGTCATTTCTAACACCACAGACGTGGAGCGATATTAGAAGGGTAAAAGGGAAGAGCAGGCCTGTGTAATTTTCCCTCTTGCAGAGATATGTGCTGCAGCACAAATGGGTCATCACAAACATAAAAATTTCCAGAGAAACCAGACATGTAAAAACAACAGAGATCTCATGCCCCAGTGAGGTGTGCACTGCAAAACTCTTAACGTGACAGTAATATACATATTTTTCAATCATGCTACAAATTCTCTGTCACAGGCCTATTGCCATGGCGTGAGATGTTCCAGGGACGCCAACAGATTTGGTTCTGCATTTCTAAAACTCCCTCGCTTGCCTACTCCTGCTTACATTTTTTACTTTTCTATGTGAAAAATGTGTGTTCATTTATGTTTCTTAAACTAACTCTCACCAGTGAAATAACTCTTGCCTAGTGAAAAGAGAATAAACAAACTAAAATAACGTCTCCAAAAACACTGGCCACTAAAGTACTGTGCAGTAAAAATAAGGCAGATATTTCAAAACACACTCTCAGTACACAGCCCTTCAGGCAAGATTCATTTTCTCAGCAGCTCTCCTTTAAAAAAAAAATAAAATAAAAATTCTAGCACCATTGCCAGAAGGTCAACAAATTCAGGCTATTTGAATTAGTGGGAGGGTAATAATGCATTGCAAGGGAAAGACGCCTTCCACAAGAACTTCCCAACAGCAGCAATGGCTGGTTTATGGTGATACAAGGTACCTTGTTCGCCTGTGAACCTTAGATGAGCCAGTGTTTTGCAGAGTAAAGCAGCACAGCACAACTACACCAGTACAAACACACCTTCGGGAAACTGAAGCTAGCAAAATGAGAGCCTAGGCTCAGGTGACGTGACATCCAGTCAAGAGATCAAAGGACAGAAGAATTAGCTTTCCAGATCCTTCACTCTAACTACCACTCTCAACACCCACCAGCACGTCTCCTTCAAGCCGTGTGTCAACAAACTCAGGGCTTGAGTAAGTGGCTTCTCAGCGGGCTTTGGTCCTGACTTCCTCCAGCATTCAGATTCAGGGGGGAAGGAATCTCTACAGCAGAAATTTCAAGAAGAGCTAAGATTGCTTTGCTGTACAAAAATGTTTGTGCTGTCTTTTAAATAAGTTCTGGAGAAGCTCTCATGCTTACTTTGAAAAGTTATGTTCCTTGTCCACATCTGAAATTATATATTTCCATACCAAAAAAATTCCGTAATAAGCTTTAAAGGTAATAAAATGTACACAAAAGTGATCACATAAGGGAACAAACAGCTTCCTCTGGAGTACCATAGTAAGAAATCAAACACTTCTTATTTTGCTCTATAAACACCTGCTTTGGAACCATGTGTACATCAGCCAAACAATCAAAAACCTTTTCCACTATCCCAGACATCAGCTGGGATGTCGTGGTTTAACTCGGCTGGCAGCTAAAAAAACCACACAGCTGTTTGCTCACTCCCCCCTCTCCCAGTGGATGGGGAAGGGGGGGAAAAAAAAAAAGTAAAACTCATGGGTTGAGATAGTTTAATAGGACAGAAAAGGAAGATAATAAAATTGTTATTATTAATAATAGTAAGAAGAAAAACATACAAAGCAAGCGATGCACAGCACAATTGCTCACCACCCAGTGCCGATGCTCAGCTAGTTCCTGAGCTACCCCACCTCCTGGCCAACTCCCCAGCTCTATAGAGCATGACATCATATGGTATGGAGCAGCCTTCTGGCCAGTTTGGGTCTGCTGTCCTGGCTGTGTCCCCTCCCACCTTCTTGAGTGCCCCCCGCCTTCTCCTTGGCAGGGCAGTATGAGAAGCTGACAAGTCCTTGACTGCTTGGCAACAACTAAAAACATCAGTGTGTTATCAATATTATTCTCATCCTAAATCGAAAACACAGCACTACACCAGCTGCTAGGAAGAAAATGAACTCTATCTCTGGCCGAAACAAGGACATGGGAGTAGATGCAGAAGGGTGCTAAGTCAATGGAATGCAAAAGCACCCAACACCTCACAGCTGAACCATGGTGTGTTGTGGGGTCTGACCTGAAGCCATAAAAACCTGCCTGTGATTTAGATTTTTGCATAGGCAGACACACAATCCCACCATGAATAATAGATATCTCTGTCTTGCTTCTAAGACTAAGCTCACGCTTTTCATGTATAAAAAATAACTGTGTTTCAGCACTGGCTGTTCCGGTGACCTCCATGAGACTTTTAATCAAATCTTGCATATAGCCGGGGCTTCAGAGGTTATTTGATTTCTTCTCAGGAAAGAGACAGACAGCTCTTGTTTCAATTAATATTTCAATCTCACAGAACACTGCATAATCAAAAAACGTAAGAGGCCCCTGCAATTTCAAAAAATTGAACTCAGTAATTAAAACAAAGATTAAAAATATCATGGAATCCTTATGTGGCCATAGCAGTACAAATACACCTCAAGATACCATAGCAACACTTCATTTTTTATTATTAAATAAATTAAGTATCGTGCAGGCTTATAAAGTGTCAGTCAAGGCAGGCATATTTTGGGCATCAATCCACACAGCATTCATTCCTCTGCTGCTCCTCTTTTCTTGAGCTTGTCATGTTGAAACACTAGAGGTCAGCCTCCCAAAGAAAAATAACCACTGCTCCGTTTTAAATCCACGAGGAATTATGGGACTTGGAATTTACTGCATTCAGAAGCAGCACTTGAGATACAGCGATCAGCAGAATGCCAAGCTCAAACCACACAAAACCATGCAAGGGTGTCAGGCCGGGGGAATGGTTTTGTTCTTAAGCCAATCTTCTTTGAATATTTGCCTGATGGGGATTGAACCAGCTAGACAAATATGAATTTTGCATTACATTCCACAGACACCTGTGTGAAGCCTAGAGAGCTGTCAAGCACAGAGATGGAATAAAACAAAGGGTTCTACTGTATTTTTCCCAGGGCAGAGAATTCAGATTCCCCTTTTTGGCCATCTTAGATTCAACAGGAATTTCCAAACAGGTAAGTGGGCTAGCAGCAAAAGAGTTTACTAAAGGTTACGAAATACTATCTGACCCATAAAGAGAAAAGCTTGGTTTCTCGCACGAAGAATAGAACAATGCTTTTGTTTCTTGGCTTGTTATAGCTAGTGCTGTTGCACTTCCCAAGGAGAAATCATGTATGGCCAACATGATCACTTTGTAGGTGAAACTGAACAGATCCAGGGACAAGGGGAGAGCAATGCATGTCATTTACCTCAACTTTAGCTTTTGACACTCTCCCCCCAAAACAGTCATCTTCAAGTTAGTACATTACGTTGGATGCATAGGCAACTACATGGATGGAAAATGGTAGGATGAGCAGGCTCAGAAGGCAGAGATTCATGGGTCATACTCTACTTGGAGGTAGCAAGCAGACTACTGTCGGGGTCTATTCTGGGACTTGTCCTCCTTCACATCTTCTTTTATGACCCAGAGGAGGCAAGCTACAGAGGCCACTCTCATCAAGCTTGCAAGTGATACCAAATTGGCGGTGGTGTCAGGGGGAGGAGCTGATACACTCAAGGGCAGGACTGCTGTTCAGGGGGACAGGCTGGAGGAATGGGCCAACTGTGAAATTCAACAAAGACCAATGCCAGGTCCTGCACCTGGCAAGGAGGAACCCCTCGCAATGACACAGCTTGCAGCTCTGTGGAAAAGGAACATTAGGTCTTGGTAGACATCAAATTGGATGTGGGTCAGCAGGGACAACTGAAGGCCAACAGCATCCTAGCCTGCATTACCAGCAGCACAGCTGGTGCATCAAGGGCAGTGATTATCAGCACTTGTTAAACCACATCTAGAATATGGCATCCAATGTTGGTGCCTCCAATACAATAAATTGGAAGTTCAGTGGAGGGTCACTGTGATGATTGGTGTCTGGAGCACTTGCCCTATGAGGAAAGGCTGAGGGAGCTGGGCTTGTTCAGCTTGGAGAAGAGATGGTTTTGGGAGAAGGAACAGAAGCCTGCCACTATATCTCTGACAGCGTTAAAGAGAACACAGAAGCAAGCCCTTCACAGCACTGTGGGAGGGTGGGGGGCAGTAGGCATAAATTGAAACAAGAATGGTTACATATGGACATGAGGAAAACTTTTTTTTATGCTGGGATGGTGAAACAGTGACAGAGGTTGCACAGGGATGTGCAGACATCATCACTAGATGTTTTTAGGGTCCAGCTGGATAAAGCCCTGAGTAGCCCAACTTCTCTGTCCAGCTGACCCTTCTTTAAGATAGAGTTTGGACTAAAGACCTCCAGAGGTCCCTTGCAACCTGAATGGCTTTGTGACTTTTCCTGAAAAGTCTGTAAAGGACATTGCCTTCTTTCATCGTAAAGCTTGGCCATGAAATTACATGGTTTCCCAACTCTATGGAGGGCTCAGTTCCAGTCCTTACTCTATCATTACTCTGTAATGTGATCACTCCTCTTATTACAGGTTGAAAGGCTTTACACAAAGGCAAAGCCTTATTAGATATTGCTGACCTGTGCTTCTCTTCCCAGGGAACAACCACGAGCACTTCACCTGAACATACAACAGCTGTTCAAGAGTCCACAGCAATGCTATACAAGGCATCAGGACAGGAGGTGAGACCAAGTAATGAAGCCATTAGAAAATGAAATATCAGCACAGTGTTAGGATGACTACCAGAACAGAGTTGCCAAGACTGAAAATGAGGCAGAACTCAAGGTGAGAAATCTCTATTTTGACAAAACCAGCCATTAAGGTCTCAGATAACCAAGCACAGGATTGCACCTGCCTTGTTGCACCTCACCCGAGAAGCAGCTCCCTGGCAAAGCAGCAGACATCTGCACAGCACAGGCGCAGAGGAATGGCAAGCCCTGCTGAACCCTGGGAGCCCCGCGGTGTCCTGCCACCTACTAACCAGGCTCGGTTTTGCTTATTTTGCTCAGTCCAGTGGAATCACTGCCTGAGGCATTTCCTTTGTTTCCTTATTTGCTCACTTTGCTGAATAGCTTTTTCATTTCCAGTCGTTTCACTCTCCCTCCTTCTCCCATCGTTTGCCTTTTCCATCACTGTTTTTACGCTCAATTAACTCTCCGTTCTCCATCCCTTCTCCCCACGCAGGCATCACTGCACTCCTTGCTCGGCCATAATCACCCCCAAATCTCTCTGTCACCTCCAGCTCTTCCAGAGCTAATGACCAGAACAGACCACATGATGATGGAGGTGACATCCCACCTCACCTGTGAGCTGGTGAGACGGGCAGCAGGTTTTCTGACAACAATGTGCTAGAACACGTATATCGTCTAGCTACCAGATAACCATCAGAACAGCTAAACATTAGTGACTGCTTCCTAGTTTAACGTCTAAGTTTTTAGTTTCATGACTCAATGAAAATAAAGGTGGAAGAAAAAGAGAGAAAAAGGACAAGACTAAATGGAACTATTTTCATATGCAACAAACTAAATTCAAATGTGAGAGAGAACAGATGAAGAATGAGTGAACGATATTTTATCCCCAAATGGAAATAAAAACAACATTGCAACTTCTATCCAAAAGTAATGAAATGCACTGTTACATTGCTATCCTCCAGATCTCAGTGGAAAACAAAAATCAGCATAAATCCACTGCAGACACAGTAGCCTACATCAGCTAAAGTACTGGATGTTTATTATAAGGAAACTCTATTTTTAGAAAGGCAGAAAATCTTTGGGGTTTGGGGTTTTTTTCCTTTTTTTTTTTTTTTTTAGTGTCGTCTTCCCTCATTTTACAAAAGGTTGTTACTTAAACTACGTATTTGGGATAAGAGCTATAAAAACACAGCTTCAGTGAGGCTGCAGTTCCTGAAATCCTCTGTGAACATGGGTCTTACCGATCCTGCCTGACACAAGGGACAAACAGCATAAATGTATCTCAGGCTTGGCAAGAAATTGCCTCGATAATCAGGTCTAGCACACACAGTGGGATCATCTAAGAAAGAAGACTAAGAAACAGCTGTGGAAGTAGATGGAAAAGGAGATGAAGACAGACAGGAAAGAGCTACAGAGGACACTTCCTCCCTCCCTGCATAATTTAGGCCGTGTATTTATGAAACATAGTGAACGTCTAATTATGTTAGCTAGTAATGAACACTTAATTGGAATTAGCCACAGTTTCAAGCTGGAGGGAACAATTATTTTCATTACTGCTAATTAATGTACAGGATGCTGTGTAAGATTATTTTTTTTCCCCCAATTTTAACAAAGTGACCTCACCCACTTCATTGCTTTCCTCTTTGGCAGGTTTCAGCTCTGCTGTCTCTGCTGCTCATCACAATCCCATTTATTCTTTTGCTTTCATTAGTCCTTTCAAATTTTCAAGCTGTGTAATTTCTATCCGTATCACAAATACAGCAAGGCATTAGAATATTTAGGCATTTTCTTAGTGTACGTTTGTAGTCCCACTAACTTCAATGGGTTTCTCAGAACTGGATTTCAAAGAATTTCATTTCAGCAGATATTTTCCTGAAAATGGTATTTTCAATGTTTGGGGGTTTTTTCCCCACTCTCGGGCATCTAAAAAAAAAATATCCTTTTTTTGGCTGAAACATTTTGATTTTCAAAGTTATGTTGGAAAAAATATCAATCTTTTTCACATATGAGAAAAGTGAAATGATCAGATGATGTTATTCTTATGGACAAAAAGTAGTTGAATATGGGGCTTTTCTTCCCAGAATTGGTTGTTGTATGGCACTCAGAACTACCATCATGAAGATCATTTCCTTCATTTTTCCACTATTTTTAGTTTCTTGTCTTCAAAATCAGTGGTAATCTGCCATCCTTACTGAATCAGTTATCAGCTCTTTCTTCTGCTGTCTGACAATCAAGAGCTGGGACTATGAAGTCAGGTTCAGCTTCACATCTTTGATATCTTCTTGGTAACATTTCAAAACAGTCTGCTATATGATCACCCAGCAATTACCTTCTTATTCCTCTTTGTCTTTGGGGTTGAGTAGGACTGTTTCTAATTCCTGGGAAAGTTGATACAAATTTGGCTACCACATAATTCCCAACAGCTGTATTATTATAGCAGAAAATTATAGTCTTTTACCAGACCTAGCACATTCTGAATACTCAGAATGCAGGCAGCACTACTCAGCACATCTCAGCTTGGCAATCCTTTCAAAAAACAAAATCTGCATTTAAAATGGCCCTTTCCTGATTTGTGGCATAATGATAGGCCAATGAGGGAAAGTTTGCACTCCTCTTGTGTTTCATCTAGATTGTATAAACAGAAAGATTACATTGTCCAGAGAGTATTTGTGAGACATATGACAGTTTCAGTGGATTTTAATAACTCACACACATGCTTGGTACCATTTCAAGGCAAAAGAAGCCCAGGATTTTTAAGCATATGTCATGGTCTTACATGTTACTCTGGTATTTAATTCCGTTAATGAAACAACAACAAAAAAAACCTGGGAAGGATATAAACTCTGATTTCTCAAGGCATAAACCAGACTCTACTAATGAGAGATTAGGATGACATCAAAGGGGAGGGCATTACCTTTCCTCAGATGTTCATCAGAAGCACCTGATACTGCCTATTATTGGTGGATACAGACACCAGAGCAAATGGACCTCGTGGTTAATCCAGTGCAATGATTCCCATATCTTCTGCTAGTGATTGCCATGTAGGATGAAAGAGGAATACTGATCTCTGTCCTCATATGCTGCAACTAAATTCAGGCATATTACGGTCTTTGAGAATCTTTGCAAAAAATCTCACTACAGTGAGCCCACGAAAACAATTATCATCTCTATAACTACTAAACAGGAACAGCCATCTGTGACGTAATCCTATGACAGTCTCTGCTACTCCATAAACTCCATGTAAGTGCCAGACCTGTTTTTCGGTCTGCAGCGTTAAATAGGTTTGTGCTTGCCACAGCTCAGGACAGTGAATCATTGAATATTGAGCTGTATGGATTGCATGGGTTACTATTTGGAGAAACCATCGTCAGAGAAAGCATTCTTCAGAGATGGTTCAGATCACTCAGTTCAAGTACAACTTACAGACCTTCCTAAGGAGCACGTTTGCTTTCATAGAGTAGGACCCTCCATTTTAGAGACATCCGTATTTCAGGACAAACAAAAAGCCCTTCCATGAAAACTAGTTCTGTGTTTTTCCCCACAGATTAAATGTAACCTTATGTGATAAACCCACAATAACCTACCGTAATGTTGGTTAATGCTAAACACAATTTTAATATTTTGTGTTTCTTTCCTACTGCATCGCCCTACTTTGGATTATGTTTGTTTGGAGCAGTTTTTCAAACCAGTTTCCCCACACTGCTGACAGCAATGAATAAAGCAGCTCCAAAGACACTCGAAAGAGGTATTTGAAATCCTTCATGGCAATATGCAGGTACACTAAAATAGCTCACAGCACTCAGGCTATTACCAGGAGGCACGTTTTAATACGACAGATGCATAGCAGCTCACAGTCTCCAAAAGCAGGGAAGGGAGAGAAGGAACACCAAGTTCTGTGAGTGCTTTGTGACATCCCCGATTTATGTAATCCACAAGTTAATGAGAAAAGGAATATACAGATTCCCCTGGTGAAGTCCCAAGCACCTAATACGTCCACTCTTCCTATAGCTTAAAACACTAGTCACTGAAGATGCCATTAGATTTCCCTGCAGCTTCTGAATAATTTTGTGATTTTGTCCTTGACAGGAGGTAAAGGAATAACACATATTGTGAGGGCCAAGCCTATTTCAAGGAAAGAGGCCTCTTCCGCAATTTTTTGCATGGTTAATTCAGAAACCAGAATCTGTGAATTAAGGTCAGCAAATCAAGTGGCATAAAAATAAAATTAAGTCATAAGCTGTGCTGCTATAATTCCTGAAGTGCAATGCAGCACACCTTGCCCTCAAAGCATACCAATATGTACAACACAACACAAGCAGAAATTAACTTTATACTCTGGCTATCTGTTTGAGTTACTATGCTGAAACACAATATACAAACACATGTATTTACCACCATATATTCACTGTGGTGACTACATGCTCTCTAGCAGAATATAGCAAGAAGTCCTGACACACAGCCTGGAAAACATTATATGTCCCATGTGAAAGCCTGTCATAAAGGTGTCTTCAGCTGCTAGAAGTGTGGAATGAAATAAATTTTGCAGCCCTAGACAGCAGAGCAGCTCCTCTGGAGCTTCTGAGCCCGGCACAAGCCTGGCCCCTAGCAGATGAACACCTTGGGTAACCTTGCTGTGGCAGTTTGAGATGCTGCGATCCACTCTTCCCCTCAGTGGGAAGGATGCTTTGGACAGGTGACCATGCTCAAGCAGCCACCACATGAGTCACAGCATATCAGCCTGCACTGGAGACAAAAAAGAGATTTGAAGAGAGGTAACAGATTTTTAACAACAGTAGCAGCTGAAAACACAGATGTATTTCAGCATCAGTCTGCTGCTCTGCGTGGGGGCAGCAGCTCTGACACAAGGCAATCCTCAGGGGGCCAGGAGAAACTTATACAGCTGCTGCCAGATGCACAACATCTGTAAAAGCCTTCGGAAGTCCTGGGCAGAACTTAGGACTATCTATGGCTCCCCTGACACAATGTCCTCCAAATTCATTAGACACTGCTGTGACTCAATTAGCAATTTAACTCCTAAAATTCAGGAGATCTTTCTACTTACAGCATGGCTATAAGGGGCAATAGATCTATTCCTTCTGACTCCAAACAATGAGAATGAAATTACCATTTATATTTACTTTTCCCCCTTTCCCCCTGTTTATTGCAGCATGGCCCGAGAATAAAGGAAAAAGCAGCAACTTTAAATCAGCATTGGAGGGTACATCAGATCATGCAGCTTCTGAGGAACACAGAATGACAGCCAGACAGCAAGGAGAATTCCCCGGCCTCTGTCACTCAGATCCTTTACATTGTTTTTACAGTTTTTCATGTTTATTTTCATATGTTCTAGAAATGCAGACCTCTGCAGTTGACACAAATCTTAATTATGGAAGAACATCTATTTTTGGAGGGACAACAACACAGCCTGGACCATTTACATGGTTCAGGCACTTAAAAGGAAACTGTACTCCTCAGGCATGTTAAGTAGCAGGGCTAGGTAAAAAAAAAAAAAAAAAAACCAACAAGTAGTGACAATTTTAAAAGATTCTGGGAAGTTGAAGTACTAGCAAGCAAAGGGAGGCTGTGGGAAACTCTTCTGATTTGGTACGCTCAAAATCTGGTTACAGGCCAAAAGGGATCATGCTATATATAGAGTTAAGATTCTATCATTAGTTTAATATCTTGCCAAACTAATTTAAAAATTACTAGTTATTATTAGTTCTTAGCACAACTGCAATAATATTAACACTTATAATCCACAATACTACAGAAAAGCATCATACAGTTAAAATTGTTACATACACAAAAAAATCTTCATAGTAATATCTATTATCTGCACCTTTTCTGTGGTATTTTATTCACCCTTCCAGTGTCCATCTGTTTGATGGCATCAGCTTTCCTTGAGCAGAGTGAGGGCAGAGCTGATGACAAGTCATCAGCATCCTGAGGGCTTCACCAGTAGGAGTTCAGTGTTGTGACAGTGCCACTTTCTTCTTCCTCCTCAGTCCTCAAATCCACTAAACGTCATTTTAATGTTTTCTTGACAGGGCCAGCTTATGTAATATTTGTTTCCTTTGGTTCCCAATTATTTATTGGTTGGTTTGTGGGGGGTTTTTTTGTTCTCCATTACCTTTACACTGGCTTTACCCAATGATAAGGCAGCTCTCCTGTAGTGACTGCTGACAGGGACCTCCAACATCACCTTGTCTTTTCACTCTGCTACACGATCTTTTATTTTTACAGATGGTTGCTTGCTATTACTATAAAATAAAGCTAAACTGAAGCCAAATGATGCCATGATCACCTGACTGCTGGACAATCACAGCTAAAATCAACCTGGTTGAGGCAAGCCCAGAGAGTGCCTTGCCCCGTCCTGTTGATACAAAGCCTGCAGCTTTGGCCTAGGAATGACAAAAATCCTGTTCACTGGCCTGTGACTGTTCCGATCAAGTCTGATCCGTTGAATGTAAAAAAAGCTTAGAGATAGCAGGTTCTTTTACAAGAAGTGCCAAAAAATATTACAGTCCAGGCTTTAATGAACTTTGGGGTATGTGGGCCTATCTGCTCTGTGGTAGCAGCTCCTGTTCTCAGTGGGTTATTAAGGTAATCCCACTTAAAGAGGAGCTCTCAGATAACTTATTGCAGGTCAAACTTCACTTTTAGCATCTACTTGGGGCAGCTGTAGACGAATGACATGTAACAGGGTGAAGGTTTGGATCCTGGCCACCTTTGAAATCCCAATTTCCACTCACACCCTGAAGGGAAGAAGAGTCTTCCTCTACTTTGCCACTTCATGCTGATAGGGGAAGCCACCAGCAATCCATAGGAGAAAGTACTTCTGCTTACTGCAATGTATAAGGGACTTCCCCAGGACCTGGAACAAGTTGCTCCTATCCAAAGGAATTAGGAACAGCTGGAGAACAGATCAGGATACCTGGCTCCAGCAGTCAGAAGATGTAGTCACTTCTGTTTATTGGTATGGCTTGACAGAGTACACCTTCACGTCCTAGGCTTGAACGCTTTTCTGAAGTGATCAGAACTCCCTCCTCACCTCCAGTAAGTATGAGGCTGGGATTTAAGCACTGTGAAGTGTGAACATTGTATTTTCACAGAGGACGTGGTTTGCTGTTGAACAAATGCCCCTTTCTGGCATCCCTGTACTATGTCTATATATCCCCATCTCTTTTAATTAGGCTGTAAAAGCTTGCTGAAAGCTTAGATCTAAGTGAATTGCACTTTCTAGGGGAAATCGGAGTTGAAAGATTTCCAGTTTCCAGTAGGAAGGCTGGAAGTTGAGCACCAGTGATGGGAGGGACTGTGATCCAAGTTCTCCCAGGTAATTCCGAGTCACACTCGGATTTTAAGTCTTCGTATTCCACGCCACCTTTTGCAGATAATTATAAGGCCCTCTTCAAATCACAACTTTTTTTTTTATATTGCTAACCCATAAAACACTATAAAGGAGAAATAAAAGACTGAATTTTTTAAAAGTGTTCAACACAAAGAACTAAGTACGTGGTTAATTTAATAATGTCCTTCTAAGTTCCCCTGATAATACATGACTGAAATCTAACCCAAAAAATATTACCCTTTATTAAGGAAATGTCCTTTGCCCTTCACCACAGGATTAGTCTAACTCGTCTGTCTCCTAAGGATCTTACACCTGTCTCGGATAAAGAGACCTTTTAACTTACCATGCAGTGTAAGATCTAAACCTCTTTCCTAGCAAATGACCTAAATAATTCTATTCTGTAAGTTATGAAAGCCTAACAGTCTCTCCTGATCTCATCTGCCCACAACTTTAAAGTATTTGAAACCTTAATAAACAAGCCTTCTCTGATTCCCACACATACGCTACGTTAACACCAGCACCTGAATGATCAGGTCTGCAGTGAGCTTCCACGGTCTGAGATGAGAAGGGAGGTGCGTACGCTGCATTTTCCTGCTCTTGCTGCAGCAGTGAAGATATCAGAGCAACATCCCTCACCTCTCATTCATACCCTGACTGCAAGACCATAAAAACAAGGACAACCTACATCACTTCCAACCAAAAAAACTAGGGACTTTTCTCTGTCACCTCCCTGGAAAGTCCAGCATCTCAAGATTTATTTCTTAGTTAAGATCTGTGTTATGTACTTCATTTTAAGAGCTTTTTTGGTTTGGTGGGTTTTTTTAAATGATCTTTACTGGATGATGGCCATTAGGATCCTAAAGTATATTCAAAGGTAAGGAGAGAAGACAATGAAATCAAAGTTTAAGTGTGTGTCAATAGAAGGCATTTTATTATTATTGAAACAACTGTTGTTGTTCTTTATGAGAACTTCTGGAAGTAGCATTCTCTGAGGATTTACAGAGAACAGCAAAACTAACCCAAATCTTGTTGCTTCAGGATAATCTAGCTCCCATTCAGTTACAAAGATTTGAGGACCAAGCCTGGGTTATCTCCTATCTCCTCAGGGAAGGTAACACACTGTAAGATTCTTTTGGAAGCATCAGTCTTCACTGCCAGAATGAACTGAAACCTCCTGCAGCAAAGGAGTCAGTGGCAGTGTGTGCCAACAGAGCCATTCCTCAGGCTTACCTCCTTCAGATGTATCATCTGCTCCCCATGAAGACAGAACATATCTCACACAATGACAGTTTATTGGCCTTTCACATCCTACAAGGTCAGCAAAGCCTTCTCCAGAACCTAGGGCAAAATCATATAGCTCAATTAAGGAAAAAGCCCAAAGGAATCCCAGAAGATACTAAATATATCTGTTTCCACTCATCTGTTGATAAATCGTAGTAATATTAAAGAGGCACAGCATACAGATATTTTATTTAAGCCATTATTAGAACCGAAAGTTGTAGCGATTCTTTTGTTTTCAAGGATTAGTAATTGCACTGCAGACCAAATTGCCATGCTGTCAGCTTCTGCAGCCTAAAAATTTGTATTGGAATGGTGATTTTCAGAGGCCAAAAAGTTAAATTTATTGCTAAATCAACAGAGTGCTGCTAAATTACAACAGCAAGGAATGCACCACCAAAACTCAATGAATCGGATTTGGCTTGAGTCACAGAGCTGACAGCCTCTGTCTCTCAAATTACCTTTCAGCAGAACAGCAAACAGGCAACGACAGAGCCCAGCAGTATCCCAGCTCTCCTGTGCCAGAAGGGAAGGAGCACTGAGAGGGAAATGAGGACGTGAAAACCTGTCAGGGCCAACCTTTCCAGAGGGCAACAAGAATAAAGCTCAGCCTCATGTGCTTAGCATCACAGATGTCTTTTCACTTGATAAATCAGAAATAGGTACTTGCTCCTGATCAGCATCTCCACTCTTGCATGACCACCACCTGGTTATCTCCTTCCTTATCTCAGAAGTAGACAAAGTCATACTGCTTCTTATGAAACACTGAAATCCTGCAGGATAAAGCATAAAATCTTATTTATTGTTACTGTCAGGGGGCTGCTCCCTAAGGTGATGGTGAGCCAAGAGCTGGCAGTGGTCACAACCAAGCTGGACAGTAAGCCCACCGGCAGAGTTCAGCACCACAGCATGAGAGCTTGGGGAGCAGAGTGGAGTGGTGATATTAATGTGTCCTATCAACAGTCCACTGACCATCAGGCAGATGTAAAGGACCAAGTCAGGTTCAAGGTCAGTTCAGGAAACCCAAACAATAATACAGGAACAAACCTAGGAACAGCTACACCTGCAGTGTAGTGCAAGGACTAGGTGCCTAAGACAGAGCTCAAATGAAGACCCTGGGCCCATGGGCAGAGGATGTGACCAGGGGTCCCAGATGAGGATGGGCAGAGCCATTAAGCCTGTTGGTGACAAGGTGTGAGGGCAACAGCAATTCCAGGAACACCTTCTCAACAAAGCAAAGCCTTTCCCACAAAAACTCTGGGCTTCTTTCATATGGCCAAGCTGCAATAAATTGCTGATTGATAAGAAAGTCCTGAAAAAATTTTTTCTGTTCAAAATTTGATCCTTGCAGGTGTTATCAGCTAAGAGGGGACTGAACTCAAGTTAATTATTCAGTGCAAATTACAGCCAAAGCAAGTCTGTACTGCTATGCTGCGCTTGAACCCAGTTGGCCATCATAGTCCTGCTGAGATAGACCACGCAGATCTGGCTCCAGGCTCTTCAGGATGGACCTGCATACCCTAGACACAGGAGCACTGGGTCAGCACCAGTGTGGAGCAGCATGCCTCCAAGAGAGCAGAGGGACCCGCACTGGGGCCTCCAGCCTGCGGGTAAGTTTCACATAAATATTGCAGAGTATCCCGAGGCTGTACAGTTTTCTCCACCACCTGCACCAATCCACATCAATAATCCCCGCAACAGACGCTTCTTCGCCTCTCCCAAGTTTTCTTCAGGGGAAATTGTGCCCTAGAGGGGATGGGAAGAATGTCACTGTGCTAACCTCAGCTCAGGCTGGGGCCATTTCTGCTCAGCAATTCCACTGTCCATTCCATGCAAAGGACAAATAAGATGTCCAGCTGCCACCAGACACTGAACCTTCACTATGTGCCACCACCAAGGGGCTGGAAACTATTGCCACCTGCACCTTTGCTGGGGTGAATCATGCAAGTTCTCCC
Organism: Grus americana; assembly: GCF_028858705.1. Lineage (NCBI taxonomy): Eukaryota > Metazoa > Chordata > Aves > Gruiformes > Gruidae > Grus > Grus americana. The sequence continues at coordinate 111,355,686 of NC_072854.1, forward strand.
TCCCCTGCATTAAGCAAAATGCCAAGATATCAGTCCAAACTCCATTTGAAATAACTCAGGACTCTGCCTGCAGTGGGTTAGGGACCACTTGCACAACATGCCCGGCTGGCAGGGCTCTGGAGACAGTAACCTCTGATGGAAGGGGGGTTATAAAGAACAGGGGCACAACAGCTAAACCTACTTCAAGCAAGCTTCAGAAGAAACCCTTTGCCTCCAAGCTCTGAAGAGAGACATGAATTTCACTTCTGACTGAAGTTATGCTTTACCAGCTAGTCATCTCTGAGCAAAATAAAAAACTTACTAGAAACCAAGAGTTGGGCGCTGGCTTGAAGTTAATTTATCACAGATCCTGCTTCAAGTAAAAATAAAAGACTGTGTCTCATGAAAGTCTGGGATAATGGTTGCTCTGGCATTAGTCAGTGCTTCTAGAGAGAACAGCAAAAATAGTGGTCAAGGAAATGAAACGTACATATTGAATTATATACAGCCCTGGGTAATACCAGTGAAATTAGCTCCTGATATTATTTCTGATTCTTAGGTAAATTATTTGAAACAAGTGTCAGGCAAAATGTAATTCTTACATTAAGTGAAATTGGCCTGAGTGAGAATGCATTTCCAGGAGTCTAAACCTGGAAAGAAAAAAAAAAGGAACCGCAAAGAAAAATTAATGCATTGTGATGCACAAGGTAAGGGAAAAGGTCTAAACAACATGAAAGTTTTCATCATTAAGGATTTGTAAGGGACTGAGCTAGATGGCTTACTGAATACATTAAGGTGCCACAGCCTACTGAGGGTGGAGTTTTGCTCTATCAAAGTCAATGCAACACCCACTGATCCACTCCCCCCAAAACACACATTCAGAATGTTCACACCCTATCATAACACACCACAGAAAGAAGCCAAATGTGCACTACAGATGGAAATTCAAAATGGAGTCAGGGCTTAAATGTTTCTTTGGATATGAAAGTAACACTTGCGGTGTGTGCTAAAATGGGTAAAATAAGTAGACAAGCAGCATAAGTGGTTCATGAATATTCACTGGCTTGTCTAGGTAATAAAGCAATGTCTGCCCTGTGAAAGTAACCAACAAATTATATTGTTTACTTTTCTAGTCTAACAGCACAATGAGGGTAGTGATGGTAAGAGATCATACTGAGCCCGCAGAGAGACGTTACCTAATACTGAATGCTTAGACACACTAAGAACTGAAGGAAGAATGCAAAGGATTTTGACATTGGGAAGCTTGGCTTTGTGCTGATGTAAAACAACCATGGAAGTACAATTCTGCATCACTAATGTAAGGAAAAGCCCACTACAGAAAGAAGAAATACTTAAGAGACAGGGAGTATATAACTGAAATTTGTCCTAGTCAAGTTTAAGAGCAGCAGAAGCTGATGCAGTTTAATAGGAATGTAAAAGCAATAAGCAAATATCTTCTAAAGATACAACTACTCTTACAGGTAGGATTGAGATGTCTAAAATAAAAATAAGAAAAAGAAGCATAAAAAGAAACATTGAATTTCAAATTGCAAGGACTGTTCCAACTAACTGTTGAGATATCTTAAAAACTACAGTCATCACAGACAAAAGATAGCCAAAAAGTAAATCCCTGAAGGAAACAGCGTACTACTGAAGAGGAGCAAGGTAAAAATAAAATACAGAGATTGCATTTATAAAGATGATAAAAATTTAAGGACTTTTAAGCCAGAAAAGTGACTTGCAAGTGCCATAAAGAAGTGGCCCTACTCTTTTCACTTTCAGGTGGAAGCAGTTATGAGCAGAATGTAATCAATCAATGCAGGGCAGTGGAGAGAAACCAGAGCAGGAAGCATTAGCTGAGTTAACTCCTTTCCATTATTTTCCCATCCCATTATTTCTCTTTATCCTTGTCCAGCCACTCTTCCAAATAATCACTGTAAACAAGTTTGCTTTCTGAGACATGTAAGCACTAAACCCATAACCATTTCCTCCAATAGCAGTACCATGTCTTCAGCTGCGCATGTACAACAATGCTCTGCATCCAGTTGCTGCATTAAGGCTGAATTATTGTATTTCATAAGCGACGACACAATATCCTGACCCTCACATCTCAAAAGTGCTGCTCTATAAAGACAGGAGTGTTCTCCTAACTCCTTAAATGTGTCTTGAAAATTATACTCTGTATGAACCAGAAAAGCATACTTAGAGGTTTTGACATTCATAGAGATGCTGACAGAAGGACTCAGACCTTGTCTCAGTCAGTTATGAGAAACTCCTTAGTTTCTCCTTTTGTGCCTTACTGAAAGCAAAGTGCTCATCACCACACAAAAGACCAAGCAAAAAGCTTTTATGCCAGGACACAAGACTGCTGCTGTCAGTGAAAAGTCTGTAGTTAAGAGCCAGTCCTTATCCTAAAGAGCTTATCCCGCACAGTGATCATCGGTTGGCTCTGTAGAGGTCTGTGGGAAGAACTCGCATTTCATCGCTCAAGCACCAACCACAGCAAATGGCAGAGAGTAAAAGACAAATGATGTGCGTCCACAGGAGCTGACATGACAGGTGAGCAGAAAAATGCAGGTTCCCAATGCTGTGGGAGAGGCAGGCAAGAACTACATTGTCATTTGTCCTGGCAGGGATAGAGTTCATTTTCTTCCTAGCAGCTGGTGTAGTGCTGTGGTTTGGATTTAGGATGAGAACAATGTTGAGAGCACACTGATGTTTTAGTTGTTGCCAAGCAGTCAAGGACTTTTCAGCTTCTCATACTGCCCTGCCAAGGAGAAGGCGGGGGGCACTCAAGAAGGTGGGAGGGGACACAAGCCAGGACAGCTGACCCCAACTGGCCAAAGGGATATTCCATACCATATGACATCATAGTCTGTATATAACTGAAGGGTTAGCCAGGAGGTGGGGCAGCTCAGGAACTAGCTGAGCATCATCTTGAGGTGGTGAGAAATTGTGCTGTTCAGCACTTGCTTTGTATATTCTTTTATCATTATTTTTATTATTCTTTTCTGTCCTATTAAACTGTCTTTATCTCAATCCATGAGTTTTATTTTTTTTTACCTTTTCAATTCTCTCCCCTGTCCCAATGAGGGCGGGGGGGGGGGGGGGGGGGGCAGTGAGCCAACAGCTGTGTGGTTGTTTTAGCTACTAGTCAGGTTAAACCACGACATCATCACACCTCCCAATTTCAACATGTTTTGGCATGTCCATATTTGTTTTTAACAGGTTCAGCTAATAGTAGTGGTGAAGAGAAAGCAATACCCCAGTGTAGCAAGGCAACCCTCAGCCAGAGTCAGCAGTGAGGTTTGTACAAATATTCGGGGCACTTTCATGGCCATTATCACCACTTCTATTGGGGAAGGTAGAAGGGGGAACAAAAGTAGATTTTTAAAAAGAAAACCAAAAAAAACCCACTGCAGTAAGAGCAATACTTTCCACAAGAGCTTCTTAAAGCTACTAGAGTTGAGCATATATACGCAAACAGACCTTACTGCACTTTAAAATAAAGTTTCAAATGTGGGAGCTGGAGAGAGATGTATCACATACAAGAGTATGCATAACCATTTGGATATCTGTAATTAAGGAGTACTTTCTGAAACAAACACTTTACAATATTCCAGACTTGCATAAAGCAGATACAGAGTGGCTGTCTCTCCAGGAACAGGCTCAGCATTCCCAGCTAGTTCTGGAGCCATCAGATCCTTTCAAATAAAAGCTTTCTAAACAGAATCAAACCACATTTGAATGAGGGCGATCCTTGTGCAGTGACTCTGACAAGCAGCACAGCTCTCCACAGACTGATATCTCCGATGGGCAAGAATGTGCGGTGACTGCCGTGCAGTCTGGTCACGCTGGGAAAGGGAAACCACAACTCGGGAGCCCCAGCTCTGATGGGCTGAAGCAGCCTGTTGTGACAAGAATCAGCGGGCACGCCTGAGAGCCACTTGCGTGCCCTTTATTCCACCCCATGTCCATCAACAGGCTGGACAGAACACCACCAGTGTGAAAAAGAAGAAAGAGACACTCAAAAAAATCAGTTTTCGGTGACTCAGCTGATCAATAAAAAAAAAGCTTCTTGTGTTGGAAGGAAAGGCACCACAGCAAAAAAAAAAAAAAAAATTAAGGGGTTGAAAAGGAAGACAGAGCATATTGCTCATTTTACCCACATTCTTGCTCTATCACACACTGCTTCATTGTTCCTGTCGTGACATTACCCACCAAAAGCAGGTGGCTGAAAGATCCAGTGAGCAGCTTGGAAAAAAGAGCCCATAATAGTCAATGACAGAGGTAAAGAAAGCAAGTGACAAGGAGCTTCCCATGCTTTGGGTAAGAGTCTGTTCACAGGAAAGGACTCTGACATGAAAAAGACTCAGAAAAAGGGGAGGGAACAGTACTTCCGCAGTTTATAGAAAAGTATAAAAAACAGAAGCATGCTATTTTTTCAGAGTTTAAAGGTGGGTTATAAAATAAAAGATAATGGTTTTTCTTTTTAAACAGCCAGAAAGCAAACTTCTGTTCGCTCTGCAAAGATATTAAAGCTGCAGTTCCAAGTCAATACTCAAGTTGTTAGCATCTGCTCAGCCCCCTGCTCCAGCATTCTGGTTACACGTCCTTGCTGACACTTACCCAGCTTTAGCCCAATACTGCTCCTGCTGTCAGCAGAAATCAATTTTCTACTCATCATCCTCCCGCTGGCTATCACTGTATCTTCCCTTTCCTGCCTTGTGCTCCTGGACTGTGCTCCCTGCGCTGGAGCATCTCTCCTGAGGCCCATCACAGATGGTCCACATTTGGACCATCTCCTGTAAGCACTTTGGAAAGACTTACTCATTTTGGAAGATCATAATTTTAAAAGTTTTGCATTATCTAGCTTGCCTCTCCCACAACTGCACCATTGTCTTTGGAAGTATCCCTTCCAAAACTCCTAAGCTTTCCCTTTCTGTCACATATCAGCATTTTCTAAAAGTCCCAAAACACTTCTTCCTCATATCTCATACTAAAATAGCTACTGTCTATAAATGCAGACAATATGCAAAAGAAACCACATTGTCACAAGTTTATCCATATTTTGCTGTGGTACAAATAATCACTCTGGAACCACTTGCAGCACTAGGGATCTAATTTTCAAGTCAGAAAGACTTCAATTTAGCAGCATAAGACTCCAGAATATGCAGTCATTCTGCAGAATCGCAGCTTTGAACCGCTTCCTGCGGATACGGCAGAATCACTAATATTCAATGTCATTTGCTGAAAGTGTAAGGCAACTGAAGCATGGCCACCTGTAATTATAAAGATTGTCCTGTCAGTGAGAAGAAAAACATTTGATTCATACATCACTATCCTCTCACAAAAATTATTCCCCATTCATCCATGAATGAAATGGGAATTTTGCCTCAGCTGATAGTCCCCAATTCATAAGGCAGAAAGTACCTCCTATCTCTCTATCATTTAAAAGCACATCCTTCAGGCCAGGCTGTATCCGCTTGTACAAATACACATTTAGCTGTACAGTGCTTCAGTTAAACCTCCAATATTAGCGTGTGGCTCTATCGGAAGGGAGTAACTTCTACTCTTATCTAGAGCAAAGATTTCAGCTCGGTCATATCATGGGAAGTTGTGGACATCAGAACACCATGGTCCTATTCCAAGTAGATAAAATTACCTGGATTATGGTGTAGTAAATTCCCTTCTACAGGATGGAAGATTATGTCCTATAAATTTTTTATAACCATCTGGGTTATCAACATATCCAAGCACACAAGTTTCATGTGCTATAGGACCAAACACCACAGCCATCCTGGCAGTGCTCATTTATCAAGGCACTAGAAAAATATTCTCATTGTCCCCATATCCACACCCCTAAGACTCCTAATTTAAAATACTTACCGGTGTGATTTTTTTTTTCTTTTTGACCCTTTTTCAAATGTGAACTTTTTAGGCAAAGCTTGTTTGGTACGTCTCTAGGAAACTGATTATTCAGGTTAAGAGTCCTTTATGTGGAACAGGGTTATCAGCATGAGGCAGCAAAATACCTGCACTCCACAAAACTAAGAGATAAAAAAGCTTAAGATCAAAGTTTGGACTATTCAGGGCAGGCAATTCTCAGCTTGTACCTCTAGATATAACTCGTTACCAGAAAAGCTGAAATGAGTGAAATCATTTCCTTTCTGAAAATACCTCATGCCAGTGTCCAGGGTTTTGAGCCATCTGGAAGGATGCAGCACAGATAAGACCCAAGTGTTCATAAAAATACCTCCATCATTGGAGCACATTGCCACCATTAGCATGCAAGGAAAAGCATTTCTGAGAAAATACAGAAGAATAGAGAGCTAAAACTAGAAAATATGTATAGACTACCAACTCAGAAGAAGAAGATACTACATGTCTTGCATTTCACATAAACACTGGAGGAAACAGTAACCAATGTAAAGGAACCAGGAGATGATTTTAAGATATCCCCACAGTTCCTACAACGGGCAGAGATTCCTACTCTGACATTTCTGGTTTTGATGATACGAACATTGTTTGCCTCTCCACATCAAAACACACACACATTCTCTGAGTTTCTGAACTTCTTCACACCACTTCCAGAGCATTGGCTGAACCAACAGCCCTAACCAAGATCTAGATGCACACCCCTACCCTTCAGAATTCTGCTAACTGCTCAGGAGATGCTGCTATCTGTCCCCACTCAAACTGCTGTTGCATCCTGTGCTTCTAAAGGAAGCTCCAGGCACATCTCTCTCACAGATTAAAGCCTGAACAGATCTGAACATAGCAAGACAACGAATTGGTTGAAAACTTGTTACTTTACTCCCAGAAGACAAGCAAGGTTTACAGAAGTACACGAGCAGGGTGCTGCATCATCCCTGACACACCGAATCCCACAGCATCAACAACAGAGGTCATTACCACGAGGAACTGCAGCTCAGAGGAGATGAGGTCCAGGAGGTAGAGGAGAACAGCTCAATCAAAGCTTCATCTCCCCTTAGCACATGCATACATCTTTTACCACCTCTGCCTGTTACAAAGAAAGAGTTAATATCTACTTCTTTGTTTCTTTGATATTAATTAGGAAAAGGCAATGCCTGTTGGGCCAAGAACTCTCACACTTCTGTGCTTCCTGCATTTTTTTTTTTTTTTTGGAGACATGCTGGCTCATTTGCTAATGCTAAAGACTAATAAGGATTCCTGAGTGATGGTGGATACAGATGTTTTTCCCTTTGCTAGAAAGGCAGCTCCACTGGAGTATCCGTATTCCCTAAAGGCATTTGTGATTGCAACTCCATTTTCATCAGCATAAAAATCAAAGTTGCAAAGATTGCATTGGGGATACTAAACCCCCCCCTTCTGTCCTGACTAATTTCAACCAATAATAGCATAATAAAACGGTATAATAGAACAATAAAAAGATAAGTGTATATGTAGTGTGCAATGAAACATAGAAACAGCTCAGAAAGGATTCACCAGAATCTCATCTGACTTTGAAGATGGCTATAAAACATTGACACCAAGGTGTGTATTTTCTGTATATCACATTTTAACACCTCAGTTTTCAAGATCTCATTTGAAATTGTGTGCCCCGTGATATAGGCTCCATTGTGCAAGAGACAGAATCCCAAACTCAAAAAGCAGCAACTCTTCAAATATTGTATGGAGAACAGAACTCTTTGTTCCACTTTCATTGACACAAATAGAAAATAAAGTTGTTGCACTTTTATTACATTTACAGAAAGAATGCAACATCTTTCTGTCAACAATACTCTGTCCTGAAAGGCAGAGGCCATCAGAGCTTTTCCTTCCTGCAAAAAATATAACCAGAAATAGCGCTCTCTTTTACTCATTCATGAACTGTGGCTGATCAACAAAACCTTTCAACTTCTCATTTTCAAGCTTTTCAAAAATCACAATACTTTAGCAAAATCACTGTCAGGTTCTGCCTTCTCCAGGATGCAGGATTATGTTTATCTTATTTTGCTACTGAACTCTTCAGTACTTCTATTGCCATTTCAAAGCAGGGAGTCTTTACACATAGCTATAGCTCATGCCCTGCTTGATTATTTACTAATACTTCTTATTTAACTCCATTTTTGGATCAGTGAAGACTGGATTAAGGCAAAACATTCTCAATTGAAGGTCTTGAGTATGAAATTCAGGCAAAGAGCACAGCACAGTCCCTGGGACAAAGCCCTTGCAGTACCTCCACAAGTATTTTTGACAGCTTTATTCTTAATGGTTTTACAGGAGCTATTCACTCTTCCCTTGATTTCGTTTTACAGGCTGTGTGTTTCTAATAGAGGTCATCTTCCAGCCCTCTGGGACTCCTTGAAAAGACTCTGTTCTGATCCTTTTCTTTACTAATAATATAGTTTGCTATTTTGTCAGATTTTTTTCTTGCAAGTTAGCTCTTTATTGTGGGAGTAACTTATTCTGGAATTAATGCTACGTGTTTATAGCACTGAATGACATGCTGACACCTGTGAACCAAGAGCATACTGCACAAATAATATATATAAAGCAAGGGTGATAGCGAGAGGGAAGAAGCTGAAGATGGAAGGGCTCTACATTAATATCGCATGACCTAGGAAAACAGACTGCACAAACCAATATTAATTCACCAGGAGGGGGAAAGAATGGAGAACAGATACATGCCTAAAGCCAAAACTTTATGGTATGAAGGTCTAAGGTTTATCTAACAAAAGTAAAGGTACATACACAGGCACACACACACATCCCAATTTTGAATTTAAATAGGAAAAATGCTACTGTGGATGCATGGCTACTAGATATACATGGCTCCTACAATGGTGTAGGCACCTCTTTCTGAATGTCACCAGACAACTTTGAATCTAGCCTCATATGGAAATGGAAAGTGGAGTTTACTTGGATGAACAGAAAGCCCGAGTTTCTCAGCTGCAGTATTTTCTTCACCAGAGAGAAGCAATCTGCTCAGTCCGCATTTTCTTCTCCGTCACATCTTAGCTAAGCTTTTTTTTCAGCTGGTTATATAGAGCTTCCTTACAAATCAGTGTCTTCCTGGAAGATATATATGGAATTTTTATGAAGAGAAAGTGCAAGAGAGAACTGTGGTTACTTAATTTGAAACGCTTGGAAATATGACCGGTCTCAGTAGGTACAAACATATTCTCTACCAACCCAATCGCTGATAAAGATTTCAAGTCCCTACTGAAAATCAGTAAGCACCCTTCCTTCTTTTAAATGATATTAAGTTGGAAGTTTGCTAGAGAGGAAACAGTTTTCTCTCCTGATATCCTAAAGAGTTCCTCTCCTGCATCAGTCAGACCTTGGCCAAGCTTTTCTTGTTTACACAGAACTAAATAGTCTCCTTCTTTCAAGTGCAGTCTCTTGGGGAAGTGTTCTTGCTCAGTCACTACACCAGAATGATTTAGACAAATACACACAGTTCTTTTACCAGCTGTACAGAAGTATCTTTTGAAGTCAAGTCATCTTTCATATAGCTCAGATGCACAAAGGCATATTAAAACCTTTTAGTTTGGTTCCCCATGCTCTGATGCCAGAAGCACCTATAAACAGCAGTTACCATTAACAAACTGAGTGGCTTCAAGATCAGTTGTAGGATAAGGAGCACGTAAGATTAAGTTTATTTTTTAATATGCATTTATGCATAAACTGAACTGAGGTTGGCTGAACTGCAATTTGTTAAACTATCATTCCTCATTTGTATAGCACAATAGTGATGATACATCATTCTACTCTAACAATATGTATTAGACAAAAAGCTTATGTCTACATCATTTATTTGATAATACAGAAATTTAACTGCGCACATAATAAGCCAGTGTTATGTATAACTATTTTTCTAATATTTCTTACGATCTAAACCTCAAAGTATTCTACAAAACTTCCCAGAGCCTCTCAACACCTGTACAATGAAGAAGACTAAAATATATGGAAGCGATTCACATAGTGACAGAGTAAGTGGCAGAGCCAGGCCTGGGGCCCAATTCACACGGAGACTAGCAAGCAAATCACAAAGAAACCCTGTATCGTCACATGATTTGCAACTCCTCTGCTGAAAAAAATAGGATATTTTACTTTTGTAACTCCACTTATCACCTGAACTAAATGGTAAAAAGGCTTTGTGTTGCATTGGCATTATGAGTCTGGAAAAATTGTTTGATTCTATGATTCCTAGCATGTCAGTTTTGATATATATATTTGCTTCCACTTTCTTTGCTTTCAATCAGTGTTCAGCTTTGTAGAAAATGATAACCAAACTTAGATGTAAAAAAGGTAAAAAAAAAAAAAACCCTTACTTCCAAAATATGGTGATGGAGGTTTTATTAACACTTGGCTGTCCGGGAATGAATTGTAGCCACGCTCAGAAGAGATCTAGAACTTTTGCCACAAAACTACACAAAATCTTGACATGAACTTACGCCATGTTACCATGAATCCTTCAAGTCAGTGTCAAATGTTGCTCCACAACACCTATATAGTCACTGCAGTCTCCAAAGATAAAATACCACTATTGTATTTTATTCCTATGATGTTTTCCACAAAGTATCTACACTTCAAAAGAGAGTCCTAAACTGATCAAATGGCAGCACTTTGGTGCAGTTTTCTGAACTTTGAACTGAATGACATGGGGCTTCAAATCTTCCCCGCCTGCATCACACATCTCCAGAGCCTGCTCCTGCACTTACCAACTAAATTCATTTGTTTCAGTAGGAGCTCAGGAAGTTTTTCCATCATTAAGCTTCCAGATAGGACATAGACACAATCCCCTCTTCTTCTTCAGCTCTGAACTTCAGTCTGCCACCAAGCAGAAAGCTTCGTCAACCCCAGAGCTAAGCGTGACAGAGCTACAGGTCACACATTCAGTGATTTTAAGAGACACTCAACATCCATCTGGTTACTTGGTTTTTGGATAAATACCTCAAATTTTGGATCTGGGCTTTCAAGTCATCAAGCTGTTATCTAAGCATCCAAAGTGGCCACTTATTCATACAAGCAGACAGGCAAAAAAAAATCTTATCTGTCTGAAAATACTTGAAATATCTGCTTCTGGGTGTCCCAAATGTTCATCCCTGACCACAGGCTAGAAGTTAATGTCATCCCCACTTCTCACTAGGAAGTGAGATCATACTTTAACCTACTTCACTGAAAGCCATCCAGTTTAATTCGGTCAGTGTAACTGCAGGTTAGGCTAAAGCAGCTGTTTGTGCCCCAAAAAAGTTGGGGAGAGTCAGAAAGATCAGTCAGCTCTAATATGACAGGACTAGGAATAGCCAGCAAATGGTTTTAAGATGCCCTAGAAGCAATTACATCTTAAACCACTCTGGATGTTTGCAAAGATAAGTCATTTCTACTCTCAGACATGCAGTCAAATTAATAGTGCTTAATGTGGTTTAACTCACACTGGCAATGGACATGTGCACAGCCACACTGACTGATTACTCCACAGCACCACGATCAGGTACGCAGGTCCTCAGCGTTTTTCCAGTAGAGTTTAATGTATTGACATACCGTGTAATTTAGGATAGGAAAAAAACCTGAGATTGATAGCGCAACAGGAGAAAACAGCAGGGGTATGAACACACCCAAACGAGCTTCAATTCTGAGCGCGACAAGGTCAGCTCATACCATTCGTGAGGGCATAGAAGGCTTGAATATGCAGGAGTTGAAGCTACAGAAAAAACTAGGAGGAAAAGAAAGCATCTCACACTAGGCAGTGGTAGGAAGTGTTAGAGCAGCACCAAAATAGAAAGGAAAGGGGAAGCAGTAGAGAGGGAGCTGCAAGGACTGCCAGGAGCCCACAGGGCTTGCTGTGTGCTCAGCTGATGGAAAACAGCAACAGCACTCTGTGAAACCTGGAATTTTCATCCCTCCAAACATTCCGGTATTTTGGAACAAAACTCAGCTTGCACTCCAAATTGGAACAAAGCTTAGAAATATCAATATTTCTCTGTGAATATTTGTTGTTTCTAGGGAACATGCACAACTGACTAAAAACTTTCTTCCCCTCCCCCCAAAAATAATATTAAAAAAATTAATCCAGCCACATCATCTGCCTTCAAGTCTTGGCAATTTGTGCCAAGCCCTCTCTTGCCTCAGAGAAATTAATGTCCAAAAAAGTGCCCCCCACCATGGACCACAAATCTAGGAACATTGTCATCCTTAGTCTGAGCTGAGAATATAATCCTTTAAGCAGTTTGGGAGCTTTGCAAGTTATGCTGGCTTCCACAGCTATGGAAGGAATTCTACCCTGTATCCTTATATCTCTGCTGTGCTGAGAAAGCCTCAGGAAAAAAACAGTGAATATTGCAGGAAACACCTTCCTCACAGCAACACACACAATATGCTGTGATACGAAATCCCTGCACACTAGCAGGGAGAAAAGGACTCTCCCTTTTGGGAATTTAAAAGAAAAAAAAATACACACACACAAAAACACCCAAAACCAAACAAACAAAAAACCCCAAACAAAAATTGCATTAACTCCTCCTGGCATGCATCAGCAAGACAGACCTACCCAGACAGGCACAGCTGGGGTCTCTGCACTCCTGCTATCAGCAAAGCAGAAAATGGGTCATTGGTGTTAGTGGTACCTGTCCCTTCTCTAGTTTCTGAGACTTCTGTCCCCACCCCTATAAAATAAAAGAATTATAGTCAAAACCTGCCTTGTAAATACATGTACTGCCACTGCTTCCAAATGCTAGTAAAAAACTGAAATAAACCCTTTTAGGACCAATTCACTTCATTTGGGAATGCTATCTTGACATCAAAAGTCCACGTACACAAGCACGCTATTCCAAATCCTTCATTTTTCAGTTTAGCTAACCATTTTGTTTTGCCTTTGGAGTTCACTCATCTCTCTCCTCCTTTCTTCCTTTTTTGTTTTACGCCACTCCTGAGTACCCTGGATCGAGATCACCACTAGCAGTACCAATCCGCATGCAGAGATCTGTCTTCCTCCTGTTCATTATTCATTAACAGCACACATAGCTATATTTGGGGTTGGTTTTTTCCCCCCCTCAAAGCCTGGTTTTGTGAAACACAGAGTCTGCAGTGAAAAGAATTCAAAGTCATCATTATCCCACATTTATCTGCAGTGAACTATCTTTCTCATCTATTATCCCTTAAACGATATAAAGCCTCCTATCTACTGCGTTCCTCTTCATTATCTGCTGTTCCCCTCTCATCCGTTTCTCACCAGCACCGTCTTTGTTCTCTGCCTTTCATTTTCTGCGCCACATATCAATACTGCCTGCCGTGATCCAGAGATTCACAACGAGGAGTCACACAAATGATTTTCTAAGTGTGATGCAGATCACAAAAACGATTTTATGCTGCGTGTTTGGATACTGTTGTTGCTCAAACTGAGCTCTGCAGCAAACACCCCAGCTGCTCCCTTACCTTCCACATTTTTTTCTCCAGAAGTACCCAGGAAACAGCACTGCTAAGACTATAACTAATGATGACAGAAACTTGACTTTCATATATCCCCACTTTCATCTTTCTCCTTCATATTTACTGCTACACACATTTGACTTTGTGACATTTTTTAATTTCATACGTTGAACAGCAGACATACATTAGACTGATATACATTTCTCAATAGCCCTGACGTCATTTATGAGCAGTGGCTGAATTACCCTTGTCATGCATTTATTAGCCTTTTAAAAGATGTCTCTCTGTGAATGCATAAACTAGTTGTGTTCTTTGTCAGCATACAGCAAAATTACCACTCTGGTAAGTGGGAAGTGACAGAAATAATGAAGTTTAGCATGCTGCGTAACTTTCTGCTGTTTTATAACAAGGACTTCATGCAGTTGATCGGTCATCAGGTAGCCACTGGCTTTCAGACACCAACCTGACCCTCAACAAACTCTGGAACATGAATTTCTAGCTCTGGGGTTGCTGGTAGGATTAAAGGATTGTAGTTCTCCCTTCTACTCCTTTTCTGTACAGCTGTGGATGAAATATAGCCCAATCCACAGGAGGAAAAGCATCAAAAATGTGTTACAGGGAAGACTGTTCTAGATAACATAAAAAGCATTTCAATGCCTGTAATACTGGCTTCAGAGTCCATTGTTCCCATTCACTCATATACAAGAGACATAAGTATTTAGAATACTGCAAACAGAGACCTATGCTGGCTGTTCATGCTGTCAGGGAAAGAAATAGCCCATGTATTACTCCTGCATTTGCAGACACGAAAAGTTTGCTTTTTTTCACCTGTCCTTATGTTTTTCATTCTCTCTAGTTTATGACTTCTGAATCTTTCTTAAAATGTAACGCTGGCTACATCAATAGAGTCATAATGTCACAAAACAAACAAATGAACTGATTGTGCCTGAGGAAGTTTTCCTGCCCACTGGGAACTGGGTTGTGTGCCTTCACATGCCTTTAACCTTGCACCCGACCCTCCCCGTGTTTGCGAGGCAGAGGCAAAACACTCCCCCTGGTGTGACCAGACAGCACTGGTCTGCCAGTCTTTTGCTTTGTGATTAGACACGGTCACATCAGTACAACTTCCTTGGAAAACCATCCAGAGCTTAGATAGAAATTTACTTGCTGTCTGCTTTGATTTTACAGCTCACAGGGAAGCGGGTCAACGCAGAGGAGGACCGAAATAACACAGCGTTATATTCACTGCAGAGCTACTGCAGACAAATGATGCAGATTACTAGAACCAAGCAGCTAACATACTTTGCTTCAACCATTCTCACCTTAAAGTTCACCAGGGCAAAAACTGAAGACAAGTTTGACTTGGGGGGGGGGGGGAGCATGCATCCCTAGAACATCAGCACGTTCTATCACGTAACTAAGTGCACTTGCATCAAAGTTTTAAATTATCAAACTAAATCAGCAGAGACATTGAAATACCGGGATGCAAAGAAAGGAAACCCAAAAGGAAAATCTCGTTGCATTAATTGCCACACTTAGGAAGGGTGACTTTGGTGCGAATCCAACTTCATACTCTTAAATGCCATCCTATTTCTCCTGCCTTATAGTGGAGCTTATGATAATTGTATATCTTTCACCTGACCCTCTGGTCCTGTTGCAAATATAGTGGTGTTCATGCCTGAGACTGAAACTGGGTCCTGTTCCTATACAGGAGAAAAAAACCAAACAAAACCCCATAAAGCATTTTTATTTTTGCTGTACATTTACACTCAAAATACTCCCGAGCAGTCAATCCTGACTCCACCTCACCCATTTGTCGAATGCTACCTGTCTACCATTTAAAAACAACCTCAGATATAAATTCTTCCCGTGTGTGAACATTTCAGAGTGCCAGAACGGGACGTGCCTCAAAATACCCGGAGCACAGGAAAACAAAGCATGTCATACAGACAGGAATCAAAGTTCCTTCTGCGAGACAGGGAAGTTTGAGAGCGTTGTATTTGTCAGCACAACTTTCTCACCCAGAAAGGTGGCAGTTCTGAACACTTCCGAGGATTTTGAAATGCAGGCAGCATATGTTGCCATTGACACACAAATGATACTATGTTTTGTTTTTCAAAAAATAAGCTTTTGATGGCCATTGTCAAGGGATGTGGCAATCTATTTCATAAAAGACAACGAGTCCAGATTTCAGCTGCTGTGGATCCCTGCTGCAACGCCCTTAATAACAATAGGGCTGTGTTGGCTTGGAGCAGCGCAAGTTTACAAAATCTGCCCTGACAAATTTACAATGCATCAGAATGTTGCCATCCTCAACGAGAAGCCTAAGGCAACTCAAACTTGTTGTCCAAAATGACCTAGATAAATGGAAAGGAATTACATTTTTCCTCTCCTCTTTGGAAGTTCACGGGAGCGACAGGCGATGGATGGAAATGCAGTATGAAAACAAACCATACGTTGTTCTATAAAATCCAAAGTAATTAAAAAAATGGATTCATTCCTTAAAGGACCTGAGGATTTCTCAGTTGGAGCTGGCTTTTCTCACAGAAAGTCACATGGGTTCAGTCACCCTGTTTTAAAGCACTGTTAATAAACCAGAGGGATTCGCACATCTGACAGTAAATTAGATTGGAAAAAGCTTCTCCGAGCATCTGTTCTTGTCCAACTTTTGAACAACTACAGGTAATATTGCCTGGTACACTTAGTTTATCGTTATTATTTTACAGTTTGTCTTAAAGGACATGAACAGTTTATCTGTTCAGTTTGTTTATCTCTGTTCAACGGGGCCTAAAATCAGGCTGGTTCCCCTAAATCCAGCTTGAAAAATCCATTCAGAAAAAAAAAACCCAACACCCCACTATTTATATATAGTATCTCTTAGACAGATTTCAAAACAGTTTTCTTAACCTGCAAAATGTTGTACTACCTTGTAACTCCATGTCGCGGCTGAGCCCTCCCCGGCGGGCTGGGGTCAGAGCGGGAAGCCAGAGGCAAGGCCTGTGGGCTGGGAGGAGCCACGTTACGGGGCGGCGAAGGGAGGGCAGCCATCACCGACAGCACTGGTAGCGGGTCATGACAGAAAGCAATTTACCCACCCGACGACCGGCCCACCAAACGCTCGACCCACACTCAGGCCGTCTGAACCCGCCCCTGCCCGACTAGCCCCCTTTTGTGGTGAGCATGACATCCCATGGTATGCAATAGCCCCCCCGCCCCCCCCAGCTTGGCTCACCTGTCCTGGCTCCTTGTGAGGTTAACTCTGTCCTAGCCAGAACCAGGACACTGTACTTCCATCACTGTCAGTGGACCTTCCTTCACACTTCCTCGAAGAAACAAACACAACATCAAGTTGCTCGCCCCACGTTGTCAGCACAAGAAACCTGCTGTGGAAGTAGGAAGAAAAAAGTCTTTTGGTTACCTGTCCTCCTCTTAGAAAACATAAGAATTTAGTTTTTACTGTGAGGGGGGGGCAAACATAGGAACAGGTTTCCCAGAGAGCTTATTGATTCTCCATATGTGAAGCTGCTCAAACCCAAACAGATACAGTCCTGGGCAACCTTTTCTAGCTGACCCTTCCAACCCGATCAATTCTGTGATTCTGAGATAAACAAGCACAGACTATTGGGGGGGGGGTGTTGTTGTTTGGTTGGTTTAGTGGGTTTTTTTGTTTTCGTTGGTTTGGGTTTTTTGTGGTTAAACAGTGAACCAGACAGATTTTTGTTAGGTACCTTCAAGTTTCTGTATCCCTTTTGTATCCTAACTGCACTACTATCTCTCTGTGACACACTGTTTTAATATATACATATTGCAAGCCGAGACGAATCATACCAGGTATTGTAAATGAAGCTACAGTTTGTTTTTCAGTGAAGAAAGACTAGGTAAAGCTGTTTTCACCTTGATCTGTCTAATGAGATGGAGATTCAAAAAAAAAAAAATATATATATGTTCACCTTAGGGAGTTATATCTATTGAATACACAGCAGCACAGTCCTGTGGGGATGGAAGCTCTGAATCTGTAGACTGAAGAGCATTAACTCTTCCTGTGCACAGCTCACAACTGCACATCAGAGGTAATAAATAAAGGCTTGCTGACTTTAGCACCTTTTGTTCATCTAAGACTCCATAAAGGATATTTGAAGGCAATATTTTATCTCAACATTCACCTCTGACTAGACTTTCTTAGTTTACTGCAGGAATATCTCTATACACTTTTTTTCACGTCAGACAGCATGCGCATATTGTAACATGAGGGTTTTGTGAGGACAAACCTCAGTGTTCAAAGTTTGAGTAGCAATGCTATTCAGAGACAAGAATTATCTGCCCCCCCCCCCTTTTTTAAGCTGCTTTGACAGGCATTAATCATTTCACGTAGACTACCATTAACTTAACAGGAAAGAAAAATGTTAGCACAATATAAAAATCACTCTGAAGCTGCTCTTTTTCATTCTCCCAATGACAGTTACTTGCCTGCACGTCCTGCTACATTTAGTCACTTCCTACATCTAAATTTGACTCTACCAGAGTAGAGTTCTGTCAGGTCTCACACTTTGGTAACCAGGCCCAAAGGCTGCAGAAAGCTTAGAGAAAACAAACAAACGAAAAAAAAAAAACCACCCCACACCCACAAACAAAAAAACCACCCCACAAACAACCACGAAGATAGTGGGGTGAAGGACGGGGAAGTTACAAACAAGCAGACCTCATTATTCCGTCCAGACCAGAAAAACGCATCAAAGTGGAAAGAAACAGCAGCAGCAGTGGCAAAAGCAATTTCTCCAAAAAGTAATGCTGCCCATGAGCCAGCAATGCACCCTCGCGGCAGAGGCAGACGACAGCATCCTGGGCTGCATCAGGAGCGTCAGGATCCTTTTCCTCTGCCCAGTGCTGGTGAGGCCACACCTGGAGTTCTGGGCTTCCCAGCACAAGACGTGCATTTGCTGGAGCAAGTCCAAAGGGCCAAAAAGATGAGGAACAGACTGGAGCATCTCCCATACAAGGAGAGGCTGAGAGCGCTGGGACTGTTCAGCCTAGGGAAGAGAAGGATCGGGGGGATTTTAGCAATGTTTATAAATACCTGATGGGTGGGAGCAAAGAAGAACAAACCAGGTTCTTCTCAGTGGTGCCCAGTGACAGGACAAGACAAAAGGGACACAAGCTAAAGACGTGAAATTCCGTCTAAACACACAAATCACCTTTTTACTGTGAGAGTGGTTGAACAGTGGAGCAGGTTGCTTAGAGATGCTGTGGAGTCTCCATCCTCAGAGATATTCAAGGCAAAATAAAAAGAAAAAATTCTGTACGGCAACATGCAGTATAGGTAATTATCAACGAGATCAAACCCAGTTTTAGCTGCGTGTGAGTGAAAGAGTAATCCCACTTGTAAGGAAGCAGGAAGACAAGTATAAACAGTTCTCATCTATCAGAAACTGTCCGTGACAATTCATCCCCCTAGCTTAGTTTTATATTTCACCTGTGCTCATGAGGGGTCACATTTCAGGGATGAAGCAATTTCACAGGGCTAAAACAGTGATTTTACTGAGTATTCTTTCATCGTCTGCATCCGTGCATTACCTGGAGAAGGCTGAGTTAAATGCCTGCAAATTAGATTGAGGGGGGCAGGAGAAGCAAAGTAGTATTTTATAGCCTGTAATTAATGAGTCAATCAGCTTGTAGACAAACATTTTGAATACTGATTGCAGCAACCATCATTCCTACACCCATCATTAACACCAGCCATAGTGTCACAGCAGCAAGAACTCTGCTTTCCCCCAAAACCTGAACTCACAGCCTTGCAGAACCAACTTACTATCGCTGGCGGCAGAAAAAGAGTTAGAGGACGGGGCCATCACCTTGGTGGGCAGGAAGGGATACTGAGGCATCACCTTGAGCATACTAATTGTTTAGTAGGATATCAAGGTTATTAGAAACTATTACAGTCACCCACATTAGAGCTGTTCATTGTCAGACCAGATTTGAAGGGCCTGACGCAATGTGAAACAAGTATTTTTGCTGCTGGCAAGCAGTGCTTAGATCCATACAGAGTAATTTCAGGCTTTATCGTTTTCCCTATAATCAATGCTAGTTCTGTTCTTAATTTACACACAGAATCTGGCACGGGAAGGGAGTCTGTCGTACCACCGGTTTGGAAGCACGCTCAGTCCGAACCAGGAGACAGGCACGCACTCTTCTAGCAGTTTGTGATTGTTTAACACCAAGTAGCTGTTTTCCTCCACAGCAATGTGTCACTGCTCTCCCCTCCTCCCTGCCACCTCACAGGAAAAGTCTGCTAGTGGGAATGTGACAAACATCTGGTTTTCAGATGTACGGGGGTGTACCATACTAATCACCTAATGACAAATTATGCCATTAATATGTAATAGTTAGCACTGTCAATATACAAGTTGCATCATCTCCACAAAGCTCTTCAGGACCATTTCCCTGCAAGGTGAAAAATCTCATGCATTTTACAGGAAGCATAACACAAAAGATAAACGACCACCTGTTTGAAAGAAAGCTTATTTTACTACTAAAAAAAAAATATCAGATGTTGTGAGAAGACCCTAGGCTTGTCTTACAGAGCACACTTCAAAGTTTCCCGTCATGTCGTAGCCCTCTGAGGTACGCAATCTTGTAAACACTTCTCATGGCACATAAAAATAGTGCGTTACTTGCCTCATTGTCCACTTACCTTTTATCTGAATTACCCACCTCATTAGGTGGGATTACTGCTTAGGACATGCTGATCTGCTCAAGAATGGCAGCCACTGAGGATTCAGCACGAAATGCTGATGTGTGGGTGAAGTGTGATCTAAACCTAATACATCTTAACGTATATCGATCCTGTTGTTTTTCCAATTTAATTAAAAATTGACTTTTTCAGTCATTTTACATTAATAACAGATGGGGATGAAATAAGGATAAGCAAAGATTTGCTTCTTGTACCTAGAAGACCTAATATTGCAGCAGTTTAGAAAAATGGGCTTGAAATAATCCTGTGCACGTGTCTGCCAATAGTCCTCCATAACACAATAGCCTACAAAGTGATAGCATCAGCCACGGGGAGGGAAAGAGTACTGGTTAAATTCAAATTCACAATAGCCCAAGCGATTGGATTTCTGACGAGTAGTGGTATATTTTAAACCCAAAGAAATGCACAAAAAACTAATAGCAGCATTACCAGCTACCCCAATTTTAATCACAACTTTCATGATATTTATCTTCCTTAGTAGCCTATTATCAACAAATTTTTTTTTTTTTTTTTTAAGTAGAAGATTTCTAGGCCTTATTGCAGAGAAAAGGTTAAAATTTCAAACTAACCACTTGTTATGAGATAGCCTTTAGGGAAAAAAACCCCCACACCACAAATGTATTGACTTTTAAGCTAGTCCTGTGATTTGGGAAAGCCTGAGGTTGGCAGTACTGTACTGACATTGAGGTAAGCTGTTTGGTTTCCTTTAGTACTCTTCTGGAAGAGGCAAGCAGACTAGGGTTTTGTCATGCATTAACCCATTGCAATATACACGCTCATACTTTGTGCCCAGCTGCAATACTCCTCTTGGATAGGTAGCATTTTTGGCAGGCTCAAATTCCTCCTAAATTAGAAGGAATTGTTCTGATTTACACTACTGCCTCCCTCATCTGCCTTTAGTGGAATGAAATCAAGCATAATACACTTGCACAAATTTATTACAGGAATATTGCATTACATGGCCACATTATCCACATTGCATAACCTGGCTATGAAAACCTCATGTCAAAGCGTTATCACCTGTTCCAAAGTATTATAACAGCAGGGGGGTGGAGGTGGAATAAAGAGCCCAATACTTAAGCTTCCAAAGAATCAGCTGTCTCATCCCTAATATAAGTAGGCCAAATGCTACAGATGAAAAAAGAAAAATAGAAGAGGAGAGAGAAAAATAAGCTTTGGCCAGCCCACACTTCACTTGGAAACACTGGCAAGGAGAGCCCCTGTGCGCGCACAGACACACGACCGCAGCGCAGCTTGCCAAGACCAGGTCTCACCAGGCAGGTAGACGTCATTGCTTTGAGTGGGCAGGCTGCTTAGATGCTCTCTCCAAAACCACACAGCAACAGTAAAAAAAGAACATACAAAAATAGATTTATTTGCAATGTTATGAGCTCCAAACAAGCAAAGAAGCTGGTTCAAAAAATCCATTAGACTGACTTTAAACAATGATGAGGAATTATCTCATCTCTGGATTCTTACATTACATCTAATTGTGTTTTTAAGTTTTCCTCTGCATCAACGAGCACTAGAAAATTATCATTTTAAAAAAATTTAAAAAGAAAGAAACCCTAGAAGCTCATGAAAGCTTTTTTTTTTTTTTGGTTTTAAGAAAGAAGAGACACAGATACTGAAACACATAGTATAATCACACTATAGATAACAGTGGTTGGAGGTTTTGTTTTTTTTTTTGCTATCTGTGCATGTGTCACTCTCTCCCTAATTAAATACATCAGAATTCAGAGAGGCCTGTATTTCTGGATTACAGCCATTGGCAGCACTGGAAAACCATAGATACTGCTTTGCTCCAGCTGTGCCTACTCAGTACTAATATCATTCCTATAGCCACAATGTCACAGCTATGAATGAGGCGCTCAGCAGATATGCAGCCGTGCCAGCCTCACCTCAGCCAACAGCATACAAATGTAAGCCCCTCTGGGAGCATTAATAATGCAAGGTAGGCAAAGTACAAGGCTTGGCACAGCCTCATGTGTGCATTAGCCGAGGCAACCAGGACGAACAAAGTTAAATATGGCTGGATGAGCCGACAGCCTGCGTGGATTCCCGGTACCCTTTTCCATCACCCTCAAGGGCTTCATGAATAAAGATAAGCTACACAAACACTCTCCATCTATTTTTTTCCCCCCAACGTCATTGTACGTGCACACTTAATAAACTTCCTTATCTCTTGATAGCAGTGACCTGAAAGATTCAACAAACCCAAGCCTGAATAATTTAAAAATAACCAAACAAATAGCTGAGAAATATGATAAGAGAATGCTTAGCTGACAGTGGTGTATGAACAAAAACTTATCTTTAGCTGACTATGTGGTCAGTGTATGATGTCAACACAACAAAAATTGCATCAGGTAAGCAACATCAAAAGTTACCTTGACCCTTCTGATTGTCATTCAGTGATTTCAAGTTAAATGTCTGCAGCAACAAAAGACAAAGAAATGAGGGAGAAAACATTCACACTTGTTATGGCTTTGTACTATGAGGTTCATGTTTTGTTTGAAAACCTATGGATTTATTATTAGGTTAAATGCAAAGTCCTAAGCTTCCTCCATTCTGGTTTCAGGGCCTGTGAACAATTTCTGCACACCTCCCACTCTGCAACAAGACAACGTACCATGGTTCATCAGAAAAGGAAATAAAAAGATGCTATTCTTTTCTACAGAGTTACCCCAAGGCATTTGTCTTTCATAGTCTTATTTACAGAGTTCCTCAGATTTCACAAATCCTGCTAAAATTTATGCAGCCTAAAAGTGTTTGGTGTTGCCATGTAGTGAGCAGTTGAGGCTTGGTCCAAACTACAGAGTTCTACCTCTGTGTCAAAACCAAGTTCTGACCTTGGTTGGCATTGTTATGCCAAAAAACCCCTTCATGTTTGGGAGGCAGCTACATAAAAGGAAATTATGTTTTTGTTAAAATAACTCTACCATCAGCAAAATGTACTTTGAGTAAGGTTCAAGTCAGATTGTTGACAGAGGTACTTGCAAAAGTAATATTGAATGCATGCTTTTTTTGGCAAGAAGAAATTCCAGTTAGAATCATGGTGAATCTGTCTGAAAGAGATCCATGACACTTATTCTTCAGTTGTTTCACAACTCAGGGTATCCTGATCTTTACTTGTTTCTCTGAACCATCTTTTGTAACAACACTATGTACTTTTAACTCTGAAAGCTACTAGATGGTTGAAAAATCAGGTCAATTACTTAGAAGTATCACTACAGTAGCTCTCAAAAAATTGTCCTAGACTGGTTCCTGTCTCCAAGGCTATTACAGTACAGGTAGGCTGTTTCCTCAATTTAGTTGTTTGACTGGAAGAGGTGGGGGAGCCACAATCTGAGGCACACAACTAACTTTTGTTGAAACAGAAAGCACTTGAGGGTGATTTTAATCATTATTTCCTGTCCACTTTGACAGACATAGCATCTTCTATCCATTCACATTGTTTAGGGCTGAGGTAGCAGGTTTCGTTTGTATGAACAGCAGGTCTCCAAAACCCAAGATCTCTGGCTACCACCTCCCCTTTATCTCTCCATGTATACAAAGAAGGTATTCCTGTGATATGGTCTCAGCAGGATATGCCCATCCTCCTGTGCCACACACTGATGGAAGTTAGCTTTTTTTTTCCTCCTCCTAGATTAAGGCCAGCTGTCACACTGATTGCCATTCTTCTCATCTCTTTTCTGTCACTGGTTCATTAATGTGACATTGTCATCAAGTTCACCGGGGTTGGCACTAATCGGCGGAAAGCCCTATGTCAGATGCTCTCCTTGCTCCCAACTGGCAGGCTGCTCACAGCCATGGGATTTGGTGGATACGAGGGGAAGGAGCATGCAAAGCTGATCAGTGAGGTTGGCAGAGGAGAGAATAGAAACATGACCTGTAGTTAAATCTTCTCAGTCCTCATGAGTGTTCAAAATAAATGAGACAAAAATGCTGTGCATGTAACTATTGAGGTATTGGAGGAGTAAGGTAGAAAAAGTAAAAAGAACTGATTCATCAAGGAGATCACCTGCCCTGCCTGCATGAGTAAGAATGAAGCTGTTGGTATGAAGCAAGATGAGCAGGCTGGGGCAGGAGATCCAAGGTGACTGCAGAGCCAACTTGAGGTTAAAAGCACTGTCAATTAGCTGGAGCCAGCATCACAAGGTATGTAAGATTGCAAGTTTCAGAGAGTGAGGACCTGGAAAACAAGGGACTAAGCCAGATAAGAGAGACATCCCATTCAGCTGGAGAGACAAAGTGAAAGCAGAGTTCACTCAGAGTGAACCAGACTACTTCATTTTTCACAGCCATGCTTGGTTTAAGTCATGTTTGTTTCCTCTTTCCAAAGGAGATGTCGACCACTCACTGAAAGAGTGTAAGCTCCACAGACTTGTTTGTCTTTCATGGAGCTCACAGATGTAGTCAAGATGATGCCAGGGCCCCTGGACGAGAACCTCTACATGAACAGTCCAAATTAGAAATGTAGTTGGCCCCAAGACACCTCAGTGTTCATTTTCTACTTTGTTATTAAGCAACAGCATAGGAAGACGGTTCTGTTATGATGCTTCTGAAAATCACTCTTAACCAATTCAGCTAGAGAAACTACTTAATATGGCATGATCACCCAGTTGGGTGAAGCATTACTCAGCGCTGCAGAGAGAACGATGCTTTGTGCTCATCTTCAAAGTCTGAGAAAATACTACCTTTTAAAAAGCTTTCGGTAGTATCAGTCAGTGATATCTACTGCCCCAGAGTTTAGAATAAAGACTTAGAGACCAAGATCTCTTGCTAATACCCATGTTTCATAAAACTTTGAATGAGCTTTGGGCCTACGTAAGTGTTCAAATACGTGCTGCTAAGCCCAACTCCACTGTCCACTTGCCAGGTAAAAGTAGGTTTCTAAATGTCATACCTTGTGCATTACATAAAAGCAGCTGTTTTTTTAAGCAAAGTAGTAAGGTGCTATTCTCGGCTAAGAGGAAAAAGTAGTAGTGAATGACATTTTTGGCAGATCTGATTAAAGAAGTTGTAATCGTAGTAAGGATATATTTTACGAATCTGAAAAGCAACCTTGTTTATCATCAAAAAGAAATATAATTGAACTTTCAAGTATATGCACAAAAAAAAATCATTTAAGAAAATGAGATTAAACCAAGAAAGTCATAGGGAAAGGGCATCTTGTTCACCACTGAGACTGATATTTCAGCCAGATATAAGAGCCTGTAAATTATGTACATGTTCAGGATGGCATAAAGCATGTACAGAAGACCACCAGAGAATTCCTAAAGGAGTTCACTTTCTAGAAACCCTAGGTGAGAGTCCTAAAAAAAAAGTGCTGGAAAATTCCCAGAAAGATTCCAGATTTAGGAGCTCATAAGAAACATGTGGAAAATTCCTAGGAATTTAGAAATAAAATAGTTTCCATGAGAACTAATGAGGTTTTCTTAGAAACATGAAAAACTCACAGTAAAAAAAAAAGTAATAAGGAATTCCTACAAAGCTGAGCAGAAAAGTCATACAAGAGAAATGGTAAAATCCTAGAAAGGCGAACATGGGAATCCTTAGAAAGCAAATGGGGCATTCCTAGAAAGAAATCAAGGAAATTCTAGAGAGAAAGTGGGGCGCTCACAGAAAGCAGATGTGACACTCCTAGGAAGCTGGTAAGAAATTCCTGGAAAGCAAATAGACAATTACCAGACAGCAGGGGAGAAAGTCGAGAAAGTAAACAGGGAAATCCTAGAAAGCAGATAAAGAACTCTTGGTAAACAAGGAGTGAATTGCTAGAAAGCACAACCAAAATTTACAGAAAGGAGGTACGGAATTCCTAGAAAGGAAACAGGTGAGGATCTCCAAGAAAAGAAAGCAAAATATCCTAGACAGCAACGAGGAATTCATAACAGAGGAAAACTCCAAGAAAAGAGATACCATTAATAAATCCTAGAAAGAACACAGGGACCTTCCAGAAAGCACTGGGGAGCTACTAGAATGAGAAGAGAGGATTCCTTGAAAGCAAGCAGGGTTTTCCTTGAAAGCACAGGAGAAAATTCCCCAAAAGAAAAGAGGAATTCCCAGAAAAGACTGAATTTGTCTAAAAGAGGAGACTTTCCTAGAAGGCAAGTGGGAGATCCCTACAAAGCATAAGGAGAATGCCTGGAAAGCAAATGATAGAAATCAGCTGGGGGATTTCCAGTAAAGCACAGGGGAAATTCCCCCAAAAGCCACAGGGGAGTTGCTAGAAAGCACTGAAGTTTTCCTAGAAAATTAAATTTAAAAAAAAATAAATAAAAAAACAAAGAGAACTTTCTTATATTGTAAGACAGTCCTGGAAAGCAATGGGGAATTACTGGAAAGCAGAGGAGAAATTCACAGGCAGAAGGTAGGGATATTCCTCAGTAGCAGCTAGGAAATATGTAGAGTAGACAGAGATTTCTTAGAGACCTGGGGGATGCATTCCTAGAAAGAAAAGGGAGTGCTCCTAGAAAGCAAAGGAGACTCTAAGGGTATGCACTATGAGAGCATCTGGTTCATTAAGCTATTTGGTTAAGGAAATTTCAGCATAAAAGAAATAGTGAGAAGGAATAATTTAATCACATGGACACACAATCAGTACTGTGCTGGTAACAACAAAGATCAGAGCTCCTTGGTCAGCGATTGATGGGCCACTAAAGGAGCTGCTCTGGCATACCTTCAAGGCAGCTACAAATAGGGCTACTAATGAACTATGAAGTTCAGCTTGAACTTCATAATTATAAGGAGGGAGAAATAAAATTATTAAGAGTACTGTAACTCTAGCAAGCTATAAGCAGGACTAGGAAGGGAGTGGAATACCTGCATCTGGAAAGACTCAAGGTCCAAGCCAGTGGTTGAGTAATGAGCCCAGGGTCCAGACATGAATATTAGGCAGACAGAGCCTATACTGATATTCAAAGGAACCACGATTGTAGGTGTGTTTGAGACAAGCACATGACAGCACGTGTCTGTCTCACTAGCAAACATCACTCTGGATAAGCTAGTAAGGAGGAGACCCACCTACCACGTGAGGAGGCCCAGGATCCAGGCATGGATATCAGACCAACTTAGAGGCAATGCTGATACTTGAGAGATGTATGTGAACCCCTGGGTCCCAAAGGCTGTGGGATTCACCAGCTCCTCGCAATACCCTTAGAGGAATGGAGAAGTTCCTTAAAAGCCAGCAGAAGTGACCCTAGAACTCAGAGGGGACTTCACAGAAAGCCTACATAATGTTAGAGCATAAGAGGGGGTGTTTCTCAAAAGAAATGGGGAACCACACGCAAAACTCCAAGAAAGCTGCAGGAAACTCCCGGAAGAGCAGAGGGGGCAGACCCAGGAGACAAGGGATAGTTGCAGAAAACAAAATGCAAGCATTGCTTGAAAGCAGATAGGAGATTTCTAGAAAGCAAGAGGAACACTCCTTGAAAGCAAAAGGTAGGACGATATTCCTGGAAAAAGTGGAATTCTTAAGTAGAAAGGAACTATTTGAGAAAGCAGATGAGGTAATAGCTTCTGAAGAGCAGGAGAAGTTTTCTTAGAAAGCAGAGAAACATTATACCGAGGCAGCTGAGACAGGTTATTGCTAGAAATCTAAAGGGTGGATGTTCCTAGAAAGCAGCTAGGAGATATTACTGGAAATAACAAGGGGACATTTGTAGAAAGCAGAGGTGAGATGTTCCTAGTAAGCAAATAAGACAGTCCCAGAAAGCAAACAGGGAACACAGGCAGAAAACAAAAAGACATTACTCCTGGGAAACAGTGACAGAGTAATAGCTAGAACATAAATGGGAGGTTCTTCAAGGAAAACAGAGGGGACATATTCCTTGAAAACAGAGGGGATTGTCACAGAAAGCAAAAAGTACTCCTACATCCCCCTGGGGTGGAGACGTTCTTAGAAAGCAGAGGGAGAATATACCTAGACAGCAAATGGAGGATGGAGTATATTCCTGGAGAACAGAGGAGGAGATTTGTTGAAAGCAGAAGAAAAATATTGCTAGGAAGTAAAGGGAAGATAAACTTAGAAAACAGAAAATTATTATTTCAAGAAAGCAGAAGGACTTTTTTTTCCTAAAAAGTGGAGGACCATTATTTCTAGAGAGCAAAGTGGAGTTGTCTGCCCAGAGCAAACACAGGATATTTCCCAGAGGCAAAATGAGGGAGGAAGGGGGATATTACTAGAAAGCATGTGGGGGGTTATATTCCTAGGAAGCATTCCCAGGAAGGAGATGGGAGAATATGCATAAAAAGCAATGCCTAGAAATTAGAGAGAGATTTCTAAAAAGCCAAGCTGTAAAATATTCCTAGAAGTTATTTCTGGAAAGCATACGGGTTTGTTCCTAGAAAGCAAAGGGGAGAAGAGCCTTGGAAAGCAAAAAGAGGGGATATTCCTACAAAGCAGAGAGGTAATATGCGTAGAAGGTAGATAAGGCACACTCTTTGAAAGCAGAAGGGGTATATTCCTGGAAAGACAAAGATTCCTGGAAACCAAAACCAGGCAATATTCCAAAACAGCAAATGGGACTTGATATTCCTAGAAAGCAAATTGGGTGTGTTGCTAGCAAGCAAAGCCACCTGTGGTGTTACTCCTAGAAAACAGAGAGAGGACATTGCTGAGAAGGTATGTTCCTAAAAGCATAGCTGTTAAATGGCTAGAAAAAAAAAAAAAAAAGAGACAGATGGAGGGATATTCCCCAGAATCAGGTGGCAGGGGACTTCCCCTGGGAAGCAGAATGTGGCTATTCCTAGAAAGCAACTAGTGAGAGAGGAGTACTAGAAAGCAGCAGGGTATTTATAAAAGGCAGAGGAGAACACCCCTAAAAAGCAGCAGGAGAATACTCTGACAACAAAAAGGAGATTAAAAAAAGAAAAAGAGGCAGTTGCTAGAAAATATGTGAAATTCTTGGAAAACAATATTGAGAGGATTCCTAGCAATCCTTTGGGAGGAATTCCTAGAAAGAACAAGTGACAAAACTCTGAGAAAGTAAGTGGTGGGAGCAGGGTCTAGAAAGTGTGGCAGTGTCTTATGAAGCAAAAGGAGATTCCTAGAGAGACAGGGAATGATTCCTGGAATAACTGAAAAAAAACCAGGGGGTGAGGGAGATGGGGTTGGAGGAGTTTCCTAGAAGTTACAGGGGGATTTCTAGAGTCGAAGTCAAGGATATCCTAAAAAAATACGGAGAATTTCTAGGAGAAGGTTTGTAACAGGCAAGAGGATGAGTCCCTAGAAAGTAACTGGGAGGACTAAAAAAAAAAACAAAACAAAACCCAAAAACCACAAACCAAAAGAAAAAAACAACCACAAAACCACCCAGCAGGAGTGGGTGGGCATAGGGCTGGACACCACACCTCTAAAACATTCAGGGGGATTCAAAGAAAGTTTTTAGAAGGATTCATCAGAATTTTCCTAGGAAACATTGAGGCAGGACCATTTTGGGGGGCATTCCTAGGAGATACGGGGAATTTCTAGGAAGCACGTGAGCAGGAGGTTCCTAGAAAGCACTGGGGTTATTCCCAAAAAGTAAAAAGGAGGAGGGATTGCTAAAAAGATTTAATGCAGGATTCCTTGAAAGCAAAAGGCAGTTTATTCCTAGAAAACCTGGAAATTTCCTAGAAAGGATTTTCAAGGCAGGACATCCTAAAAAATATGAAACTTTCCTGGAGAACATGAGGACTGGGTTCCCGGAAAACACGGACAGTTCCCAGGAAGTATTTGTGTGAGTGCAGCTCCCAGAAAGCATTTGGAGGAGGAATTCCTAGAAGGCACCCTGGAGGATGGGGTTTCTAGAAAAATTGTTGCATTCTTGAAAGCACTGGGGCTGGATTCTTCGCACATCTGGAGAATTCCCAGCAACCGTTTTTGCAGGGGGAATTCCTAAAAAGGATTTCAGAGGAAGGAGGGTACAGAATTCCTAAAAAGCATTGTTGGTGGGGAAATGCTAGCAATTCTGGAAAATGCCTAGAGAGCATGGGGGTGGGGCGTTGCTAAGAAAGTATTTTGAGGGCTAGATTTCCTAAAAAGTATTCAAGGAGAAAAGGAGGATTCATAGAAAGTGTAGATTATTCCTAGAAAGTGCTCAAAAGAGCAGGGCTTCCCAGAAAAATGTTGCACATCCCAAGAAAGCAAGGTGGAGGATTCCCAGAAAGTATTCACAGGGGATTCCCAGTTGGGGGTGGGAATCCTCTAGAAAGCAAAAAAGGGAAGGGAGGATTCCTAGGAAATGCAAACAATTCCTAGAAAGCAGGAGGGAGGATTCCTAGAAAACACAGACAGTTTCTAGAAAAAAAAAAAAAGGGGTTCCTAAAAATCATGGACACTTTATACAATCCAAAAGAGGGTATTGCCAGAAAGTGTGGCATATTCACAGAAAGCATTAAGAAAAAACATTCCTAGAAAACATAAAAAAATTCCTAGGAAACATTCCAAGGGGATGCCTAAGTATTAGGGAGAAGCCCCCTAGAAAAAAGTCTACTTTTCCTATAAAGCGTATGCGCACATATGCTGCGGGCTCAGTGGGTTCCTAGAGAGTGTGTGAGAAGGATGATACAAAGTGTTGGGGGTTCCTAGAAAGCAAAAGAGAGGGAGTCCTCGAAACATTAAGGGATTCCCGGAAAACTTGACAAATCCAAGGAAGCATTAAGGGGAAATTCCTCAAAGCTTTTGGAGAGGATTCCTAAGAAATGCAAGTAAGTCTTAGAAAGCACCAAGGGGGGATTGCTAGAAAATATTGAGCACTTTGAGAAAGCATTAAAAGGTACAGTTAATAGAAAACCTTAAGAAAGGGATTCCTTGGAAAGGTATATACCAGAAAGAGTGGTAATTCCTAGGAAGGTAACGAGAGGATTCTCAAGAATTGTTTGGGGAGCATTCCTATCGAGTGCTGAAAAGTCCTAGGAAGCATTAAGGGACAAGTTCTAGAAAGCAAAAGAGGTGATTTCTAGAAAACAAAACATGTACAGCCACAGAAATTGTGGAAAGTTCCTAGAAAGCAAGAGGGGTTCAATGTCTTAGAAATTAAACTGGCAGAGTTCTAGAAAATGCGGACAATTCCTACAGACAAGTCACAGGCATCCTAGAGAACAGGAAATATTCCTAGAAAGCATCAAGGAGCAGTGCGAAAAAGCAAAAGGGGAGGATTCCTAGAAAGAAAAAGATAGGGTTCCTACAATTTGTGAAAAATCCCTACGAATCAAAAAGTAGGGGGAGAATCCTAGAAACAAAAACCAGATGAAAGTCCTAGAAAGCATTAAAGAGCAAGTCCTAAAAAAACCCCAATGCAGTTCCTAGAAAGCAAATAGGGGAGGGTTTATAGAATAGAAAATGGAGGGTGTTGTGGTCCTAAAAGAGAGCAAAGTCAAGGGAAGCTTCCTTTAATATTTCTAGAAAGCATTATGACGAAACCATTCTTGATTTTGAAGGAGAGGCAATGTTCAAGCTGCAGGACAGGGCTTTTTCCACACTATACATGCCTGTCAGCTGCACTCTTATCCTAAAGAGGCTTCTTCTGAAGAGTGCATTTAAAAAAAAAGAATCAACAGAAAAATAGGTCAAGCTAAACCCCTAAATCTTTCAACCATTACAATCATTGAGCCTTGGAGAAGTTGAGGGTTGGACAGAAAGTTCGGAGCTTGAATCCAGCTCTAAAGGTAAAGAGAAAGTCACATGTAGCAGATTTTAAGAAGCTCACCGTAGGACATTGTACCTTCACCACCAATTTCCTCTTGAACAATTGCGTGGGCTTATCTCCAGAAAATGGCAGTGCACCTGCAAACTCTGGGGAAGTTAAAAAAGAACAGGTTTTTATAGAAAAGTCAGAATGTATATGCAGAGGGTTGTCCATGTTATTTTATGAGTCTTATCTGTGTGCCTGCAAGGGATTACTCAGCAGCCTTCTGTGTTAACATGTGGTGTGATTTCTTCTTAGAGCCTTATCTATTAATCTGTATATTTTATGTAAACTACTACTCCAAGCTGAAACAGTGTGAAGTAGCTACCACCACTTGTATCGTTAAATGGAAAACAGATAAACTTCTCCCCCTCACTGTCTGGGAAGAAGTTATTAATCAAGTTTTAGGTTCCCTGAGCCACAAGCTAAGCCTGTGGTGAAAGTAAGGCAGCACTCCCAGTTACCAAGACATCACAAGGCTTTGGTGCTGATCTAGTAGACTGATCCACCTCCCATGGACATCAATTAGAGTTTTGCCGCAAAACCTCCAAGAAAGCTGGATTAAGTGTCCGTTCTCTGTTTCATTAGCTGCTTTCGCCTCTATTTACATAAGGGCTGGCTCCTTTCCAAAGGAAATTAACTCTTCTGATCCAGGATTTGACTTTCCCCATCTACCCCCTCCCACACTTCTGTTTTATTTCAGGAATTACTTCCACGTTTTATATTCAAAGGACACTACATATAAATGCCACATGTTTATTCATCACCGTACCCTATCAGTGTTGCAGATACGATGGCAGACTGACAAGGCAAAAGCGTGTGTTTCTGAACCCACCTGAACACTCCTGCCTCACGTGGCACATGGGAAATAGGTCACAGCCTTTGCTAGCAGGAGGACATCAGGAATGGAAATGTTTTAAATTGCCTGATTTTCACTCTCATCTTAGGTTTGCAGCACTGGAAAGCAAAGTAGCTCATAAACAATGATAGTTTTAGATAGGATCTAGCAAACAGATACGGCATCACAGCATAGGATCATTTTAACTATCTCAGTCTGAGAAATCCAGGTAGCACATCTTCAAGTGAGGTTAGTGCTGGTGAATATGAAATAACTGAGTCTACCTTAGGCAGGTCAGACTTGCCAGGATTCCCAAACAAGCTGCATTAGGTGCTGAGCACAAAAAGGTTATGGTACTCCACAGCAGATCAGCATTTTAAAAAAAACTGCAAACAATAAATACATTTTAAATAGCTGCAAACAAGTAACTGAGCTGTTGCATCCTTTACAGCCCCAAAACTCTAAAATCTCAAATTGAAATGAAAATTTAAAAGAGCCCGCTACATCTTACACTAGACATATAACACAAGCAGGCAAAAGGTGGATTAGTCTTGCTTAGAAACACTGGCTGTTAAGACTCACCTCGAACACCTGCTGCTCCCAGCCCTGCCATCACTCCTCCCCAGGCTGCAGCTCAGCAAGCGATGTCTTCTCATCCATCTTCCCCCTTGTCCAGGCAGGCTACCAGCATGCAGAGTGCCTAATCCCTGCCAGCACCTCCCTGCCTGGTAGCTGTTTATCTGGGAGCATCTCTGTACCCCACCACACACAGTCCTTTGATCCTTACCCTGCTAGGGAGGTGAAATAAAGCTGATATCAAGTTAATCCCATGGTGCAGAGTGGAGAGGGTCCTTGCTCTCAGAAGTAGGATGGCATTTCTAAGGAATAAGCACCCACATAATTCCAACCCCATTCAAGACTGTCAAAATACAGACAGTCCCAAGGCACACAGGGACCAGCCCAACCCCAACTCAAAGGGTGCACAGGAGTTCACATAAATGACATGAGAAGCTGCCCTCAATCCCCATCTCAAACTCCTATTCCAACCCACGTCCTCCCATTCCTGCTTTGATCCTCTCCCCGTCTCTTGAAAATACATTTTAGAGGTTGAACTCTAATACGACATGAAAAAACATTTGCCTGAAAGCAACTATGCAGAAACAGAGAATCAAGTTCCACTTTGAGGCATTAAGACATTTCTATGAACTAGTCTGTCAAGAAAACATACTTTTTCACTCAAATATTATTTGATTAAAAAGAGCCAGAACTACAACGTCTAGTATTCTGGAAGGCTTTTTATTGGGTTTTGGGGTGGGTGGTGGTGGTTTGCTGCTGCTGCTTCTGGTCAGTTCCCAGTGTTGCTGCCTCTGTCTGAGCAGAAGTCCCTCCACCAACATCGCAGGAGCAAGGTAATGCTTTACCACACAATTCCTGGTAGCTGTAGCCCTTTTACTAGAGTAGCATCTCGCTCCTTAACTTCTATAGACCTCGGGTCTATAGACCTGCACCCTGAGGAAACTGGTGGACTAGAGCTCTTGAAGGTTCGCTCCCCAGCTCTGTCAACAGCTTTAGTTCCTTCTAGACAAGGGGAATAAGAAAGCAGGAAAAGAGCATGACGGGAGGGGCGGGTAAAGGGAATTCTTGCCTCACAAGAATTGGTATGTTAATCAGACACTCTTGCCAACTTTTACCCCAGATTCAGGTAATGACATCCAATTAAAGTTTCTTCCTGAAAAAGTTTTTAGACTTTCATCTTTCCTCCCCTCCAAAGCTAAAAATTGCAAAGAAGCTTGTGTTTAAAACATGGAAGCAAATGACTTAAAAAAAATGAAGAAGAGATTAAGCTTGAGAGTAATTTCAGATCTCTCCCCTCTTCACCTTTTTTTGATGGAGGCAAAATACATGTTTTTATTCCACAGAGCTCTCAATCTTTCCACTATTTGTGCCTTACTGGTGGGGGGACAATATAGTTGTGAAGGCATGACTGAGGTCACGAGAAGCGTATATAGGAACAACAAGAGCTCTGCAGAAGCTGAGATTCCTAGAAAGCAGATCTCTGTTCATACAACGCTATATTCAAATGAAAAAGTACACCAAAGCAGCCTCACAGTCAACATCCCCTGAAGCTGTAATATGCTGGCACTGTTGTTTTCTAACCAAGCGAGCAAAGCTACCCGGGCACCTGTAAATACCGTGGGTGTCAGAAGGTGCTTGCAGGCTCAGCTTCATCTTAAAGCAAAAACCAAATTCTGTTTTCCCTTAAAGGTACGATGATACCACATAGCTTGAGTGAGAGCTATCTTTATGTTATGTAATTAGTACTGCCATACCACGAGCAACGTACTGAAGCGTAGCGTGACATTTACAGCGCAGTGCAGGAAGCAAGCATGTTCTCACATTTTTGACAGAAACTTCGTGCTAGTGGTATCAGTGGTTGGGTACATCAACAAGATGACTTCAAGTCTGTTTAGGAGAGCTCAGAGCTGCAGAAACATTCCAACATAGTGTGAATTGTCATCACTGAAATATACGGTCATATCCACAAGTACAACAAATCTATGCCTGCCTAAGTAGATCTTCAAAGTCAATAAGGACAGAAATGATATTTCAGTTATCTTTTATACAACAAATTCCTACACTAATTAGATGACAGTAAATACAGGATGAGAAATAGTGCTCTTTTGAGGCAACTCGAATACCATAAGATAAAGGTTCCTACTTAAAGTCACAGCTAAATACATAAATCAAGAAGTCTTATTAACTTGTTCATTCATTTGTGATGTCACTAGTTCACTTCAGTACAAATGCCTAAACTGTGATGGTTAAACTGTTTGTCATTAGAGATACTTAACAGGGGTTTGGGTGAGGTGGTCAGGGCTCTTCTCCAGCCGCCTCAGCAGCCGTCCGAGGTCACCAGTGTTTTCTCCGGGTTCTGAGCGGTTCAGGGTGTTGGGGTAGGCAACAACATGCACCAAACGCAGAGGACACTGCCACAGAGTTTCAGGTTATGTAATAAAACTGTGGTTTATGTTTTGTTTCCACTTTGCATGCTATGCACATAGGAGCATCCTTTGGGAAACGATTTGTTAAAAACAAACAAAAAAAC
Organism: Grus americana; assembly: GCF_028858705.1. Classification (NCBI taxonomy): domain Eukaryota; kingdom Metazoa; phylum Chordata; class Aves; order Gruiformes; family Gruidae; genus Grus; species Grus americana. Next base: position 111,391,424 of record NC_072854.1, read on the forward strand.
CAAACCACCCCACACAACCCAACCCACCAAAGGAGGGGAGAGAAGGCCACCAATCAAACAAGTCACTCAGAGCAGGAACTCCAGTTCCTGACTTGTAAAACACTGTCATAGCCAGAAGCGTGTCAAATCCATGGACACTAACACTATATGTAAACATTTTTTTCAGCTGATTGGTGATCCTGTGATAGCTGACTACCCACAGATCTCCATCCAAGCTTGTGCTTGGGACAGGACCAGTTCTGAGCACTAGTGAGGCAGAAATGAGGCACCATTTAATCAATCTGGACACACAGAGCAAAATTCACATTGTTCACCTTGAAGGAGAAGAGACTCTTACCTGCTCTCCTTACAAGCATAACAATTAATTATTTAAAGAACTGCCTTACTTTCTGCTACCTTCTTCCATTTTTCAGCATTCGCATCTCTCCCAGAATCTCCAGGCAAGGGTGCAACACTGGGACCAAAAGTATCTGTGCTAAGGGTATCTTCCGACACTAACAGCATGAGGCAGCATCTTCTCAGGAGCTCCCCGAGAAATGCTGCAAGGAGCATGCAGGAGGTAACTCAACGCACAGCACAGCTATTCCGTATTGACGCTGTACTGCTCGCACTGGCTTCAAGCTCAGCAGGACAGCCTTGTGCAAGGCACTAAGTCCTGTCTGGTGTGGGTCATATGGAGATCAACTGCCTGCCAATTTTTATTTTACTCCCTAAAAATTATTTTTTTGCACACCTTTGTTATATGACTGTCATAAAGAGTATCAGAGGAAACGATCAGTAATTTTGAACAAAATATTTCACTCACTTTAGCTAAAGGTAGTTCCACGTGCATCTTTACAATTCACTACTGTGACAACAAAACCCATTTTTTACCCAGAGACATTCGGTGTAACACTGTGCTGCTCCTTCTGCTGCAACAAAGCAGTCATTTGGGGAAAGATAAAAATCAAACCGTTTAAAAAATTAGAAAGGAAACAGGTAAGAAGATTTTTTTTTCATTCTCTTGAAGACATTCATGGATTATCCTAAAAGCCTCCCGTTATCACAAGAGAAAATAATCTTCAGTCAGCATTTGTCTTTCAGGTATTACACACATCCCATGAAAGAGGGTTCTGTGGCTTTTGTTGTTCACTTCTTCACTCATTCACTCTAATAAATTACCATATGACAGCCAGAGCTTCACTGCCTAATCCCTTTATTTGTATAACTTCTCTACCTTGGAGAGATGGGTGATTTATTCTCTTTCAGGATAGTAAATACAAAATATCTTCAATGCTACTCTCTGTGCAAGAGATACTGATTATAATCTACTTCTAATTTCAGAGCAAATAGTGCAAATGCCTACATAATTCTGAATGGTGTTTTAGACTAGTAAACATGAGTGGAATACTGAAATTTTACACTACATCATGCTTTATGGTTTTTCTCATGGCTAAACAGGTAGTGCAGAATATACTGCTAAAATGATAACAGACCTAATGGTTATCCAGACAAAGCAAAAAAACCCCATACATCATCGTGCTGCAAGCCACTGGATTGGTGCAGCACCACTTACCAAACTGGCTACAGATTTATACATAAACTGTCCTCTGGCACAGGGCTTAGTTTGAGAGAAAACGCAAAGGCTGCAGTCTTTGGCAATTAACGAGTTGGTCTGTAATAGCCCAGCAAGACTCACCGCCTTCTACACATCTACCACCTTCCATAGCTCGCATAAGAGATGTGCGTGCCAGACGAGCTCCTAAGCCAGGGTCAGCACAAACTGCATACTCGGCATTCACGCATTACAAGGACTCTTCAAGAGATTCTGTAAAGCCCATCTGGATATCGTCTATAAATGCTTCATGTTTTTATTCTTCATTGAAACAGGTGGAATGATTAAACATGAGTTTAAAGCATCTTACTTCTGTGGGACTTGCCTCCCCCAACCCAACTGCTCCATTTGAAAATCAGAAGTAGTTGTTTATAACAGGCAATATATTGCTTAATGTCACCTTAGCAGTAGCTAGCATAGGAGATTTGAGTTCACACCACACAGAGGATGAGGTCTTGGTTGTATGAGAGGGACCAAATTTTATTATGTTTAAAGGAAGTTTTGAAAATAAGTCTTATGAAACTGACATGAAGTTATTGCACATAGTAGACAGAAAATGGTTTTATCTGAAAAGACCAAATTCCTCCTTGATTTTTGCTAAACAAAATGGTCGGTCAACTCCATTTCTACTTCAGCCAGAGCAGAAGTATAGGAATATTCTTAGAAAAGCAGCAATCTCTTCAACCCTGAACAATTTTGGTTTTGTTTTGGGTTGTTTTTTTTTTTTTTTAAAGTATAATGAGTTGTGATGTTGGTTTCTGGAATAATGCCTATAAGGAAAAAGAAAAAATACTTTGCCATGCTTCCTCAGAAAGCCACAAACATACCACCTTCATCATTAAGTATATTATAGGCACAGATTTCAGAAAGGATAGACTACCAAATAACTATAAACTGAAAACACAAGCTAGCGTCCAGTTGAATAGTTCAAACAAACTTAGCAGCTCAAAAAATGCAAGAATTAGTTCAACAAAATAATTAGCTTGACCACATGACCTTGAATAGATCTCAAAAAAATACAGCAAAAGATGCTGAAAACTGAAAATTGTTGTATGCTAAATTTATCATCAGTAACAGGTAATCCTTGAAAGATAAATAAATTCAGTTCTACTTGAATAAGAACCCTGTTGGCTTCAGGAAAAGATCCTCAGCTTTTTCAGCTGTATGTGGTCATGGACAGTGGTAGCAGGGACACGAGCAGCAGGATGGTACCCCAACTCTTCAGATGAGCTATAGTTTCAAGTCTTAGAAGACTCTTCAGTCAGGAAAGGAAAAAAGCAAGGTAAGACTTTATGATTTGTGTTTCTTGAGACTACTGCACCTAAAAACCAAAGTTAGTTTGTTAGGAAAACAAAACAAGCTAATGAAGAGCTGTTCTACACTACAGTAAAATATTGCAAGTGCAGTGGAAATCCATCCAAAAAACCAGCATCCTAGCCACGCAGGGCAGGGTTCAGCATGAGCTGCAGAAACCATCCAAGATAAATATCCAACCAGCCCACTCAGACCTTCATGCTGCCGTGTCTAGAGCACAACGGGTGCTTCAGAAGCTAGCTTAAAACCACGCTAGGTATGTCTCACCTGTCACAAAACTTTAGAGGTCTCTTTATGCCTTCTAGTTACCAAATGTTTGGTTCAGGGTAGGATAACCGGTTCCATAGAAATGGGGAGCTAAAACAAGAGAAGATTTTTGTGTTTTCCTTACAATTTCTATTAGGCTGGAACTCTCTTCCTGGACTGGCCAGCATGGATATTTCCAAGATGAAGTCATCAAGCACCCTCCACAGGCAATGAGGCATCACCAAGAGGTTTGGGAAAGGCACTAGACAACAAATAATGAAATGGGCACCTTATCGCAGATCACAATTTTACACTCATTTTTATTACCACATGGCTCAGACTGGGACGAATGCCTTTCAGTCTTACAGAAGGAACTATACACACCATTCTCCCCTACTAAAATACAGGTTCAAACCTTGGCTGCTAACAGGGATCTCAATCACTTTTTCCGTGCAATGAAACAGGGAATGGGGGAAAAAAGAAAAAAGTGTCCACGCCTAAAAATTTCTGGATGATGAGGAGCTTTGAATAAAGCCATACCATAACAGAACACTAAAATCAAACAACAGGCCCAAAGAACATAATCTGTGTGCGTGCTTGTACCTTCTACACACTATATAATAATACATAGTATATAGTGACACTAATATTATATTATATAATATTACATACTATATAGTTGGTATGTAGAAGCTATAAGCATATACACAAAGAAGTTATGTTCCTAAAGGCTCATCAAAAATAGCAATATAGCTAGGTTTTGCAGGGTGCCACAACAATGTGATGATGAGGGAGGCATGAGGAAATAGAAGGGAGAACGATACAGAGGAGGGCAGGATCTCTGCAAATGGTGCTGGCAGTGACCAAAAGACGGGAAGCCAAGAAGGTCTGAGCAGCAGTTAAAAGAACTGTCAAGCCCAGGATATTTCTAAAAGATGCTGTAGAAAGACTGTGGAGAGTCAAAGGGTGGATGGAGCTCCTGATAGCTATCTCCTCATTTTCCTCTCCCTGAGGACCAGCTGAGCCCACAACAAGCCCCACGTAGCTGTAGGAGACCCCAGGGTGGTTGGTCTGCATGTTCATGTTCTCCCTGAGGCAGCTGGAATAGCGTCTCCAGCTCCTAAACAGATGCTAAGTGACATTCATCTCAAATGTTTACTGAGGAAAAATGCAGGATATAGGAGGTATCAACTCCTAATGTAGACTGTTGAAAAGGTTGTTCCATGCAAACAACAATTATTATAAGGAATCAGAGGGGGAAAAAAGTTCAGCAAACTTGTTTCTGATTTTCTCTAATTTGCTTTCTAGCAATTTAGAGGAGGCTTCTTGTTTTCTGCTATACAGCAAGCCCCTTTTCCCCCCTCAGAGACTTTCCCCAGTGATTTAATCCATACTATATTCAGAGCAGTAAGCCATTTATACCCTGGGAGTAAAAGGACGGGCAGTTTGCAAAAGCAGGAGGCTCTGTAGGTTTGGTGGAATTTCTATAGCTGAATGAACAAGCAGCACAAGAAGTCAGACAGCTAGGAATAGAAAGAAACCCTTAAATAATTTCTTCAAGTAGTGTACTAAGTAGTTTGCAACAAAAAAATTTGCAAAGAAAAATACAATGCTGAGCAATTGACACTGGTTACTCTTCTAATGATTGCAAATTCTTTGAAAATATCAGATATATGCAATGAATGTTCCTGAATAGAGGAACAGTAGCTTTAGATTCAGGAAATTACTCCAAAACTGATGGCCCAGTAAGATACAATGGCTGCTCAAAAAGAATAAGACAAGTAAATGAAATACTAATGACTGTCTAATAGCTACAAGCCTTCTAGGTCAGCCTGTAAGTAGATTACTTTTATGTTGAAAAGACAAAAAATACATTTAAAAAAAAATCAGACAAATGTTTGAATGGGTAAGTAGACAAACAAATATGAGAAGAATTTTGTCCCCTTCTTTTGCGTACTGTTTTCCAGTAATGCGTGACAAATTAGCCTATTGAGTATGGAAATCACCTGTTTTCAAGAAGAAACCTCTACCTCTGTCATACAGACCAGTATGCGATGGGTCTTTGAGAAGTGAGCAGAGCTGATGTGCAGCAGTAAGGAAAAATACTAGGAGCCAGGATCAAATCACCTTCACAAACACTACTGCTACCATTATTATGTGCATCAGCTAACTGTAAGAAAGTAGACTGAACACAGAGATATGAAAAAAGTAAACGTATCTATTAAAAATATATTTCAAAGGCATATCCTTTTGAGACAAATACAAGAACTAGACAACCTGAAAGTCCTCCCCAGGTATCACAGGCTGGAGCTCACTCCCAGCTCAGTTTGCTGCCCAAGACCAGCTCCCTGGTAGAAGTTCTAGTGCAGAAAGTGCTGGAAAATGCCCCAGTGTGAGCTCTCAGCTCTCCCCATTTTGCTTGGGAGCTGCTCTAATGCTGAGGCTCATGCCTTTGATCCCCACCTGAGCTACACTGCAACCATCCCTGTGCCCAAGCAGGTGCCCTGTTGATCTGGACCCTGGCCTGCAGACCTGGCTTCCCAGCTCAATCTTGGGCTTGCCAGGGAAGTCACTGGTGATGTGGCAATCTCAGCTCTTGACAGAACCTGGTGCCCACCCACCGGGTCTGCCCTGCATGCTTTGCAGCCTGCACCGGGCTCAAAGGTCACCTCCCCTTGCACAGCAGCCAGCCCTCGCGGCTCTCTGCAACAAGGCACTGCTGAGACACGCTGAAGAATATGCTTCCCCTGTTTACTTCGGGGCTTTGGGTGCCATGGCTGCACAGTAGCAGCAGTGATCACTCCCCACAGTGACTAAAACCAAACCGGGTTCAGTATCCTAACTGCAGTCCTACAACCATCCTGCCCCACACACTGGCTACAGGAAGAAACTGAAGAAGCAAGTGGCTTCCTCCAATAGAATAGCATCCTCCTTCCATGTAGAGATACAGAGATGATATGACATTTCTTTTTCCCCTGCTCAGGCAGGATTGAGCCCTAAATCTGCTAAAAGAAAATAACTAAATACATGCTCCACAGATAAGCCTATTACACTCTTAGGCAGCGGCTGGGAGAGTTACCCTCAATCTGAAATCACCTTTAGCTCTTTGATAGAGAGGTGGCACATAGGCAGCCAGGCCATCACAAACATCCTAACTGCAGAAGTGTCGGATATGAAGAGAGAGCATTTCTGAGTTAAACAAGTTTGCAGTAAGCCCAACAGTAAATGCACAGTGCCTGTGGCATCATGTAAATTCTTTCCCCTACAGCTATTCCAGGCTGAGTTCTTTTCTATTAGTATTTCTTTCTTCCTGTACTCATTTGCTAGTGTAGAAAGTCAGGGGAGAGCAATTCAGCACAAGCTGACCAGAAGTTCAGAGCTCACCTCGCTACCCAGATATAATCAAGGCATCAAACCTGAAGGACAGAATCCACTTTCCGCTTGGCATATGTGTCAGACCCCAGAAATCAAACCAGATGGTGATCTACTCCTTTCTGAACACATTTTATTCATCATGAAGTCTATTTCAAGCAACGCTATGTCACCTGTCAGGGTAAACGCAGATGTGTCTTCCTAGATTTCAAATTCAAATTGATTCACATTTCCTAAGCAGGCAGATATAAGCATAGTTGCATGTTAGAGGCATTTTCCATCCAAAATGCCATTGGTTTAATGTGACACACAACCACATCAGGCGACTAAAGGTAATCAGGCTGTCAGGCAGCTTCTAAGGTGTAGGTGTCCATGTAAATCTGTGCAGTCTAAACTTCACGCAGCAGCATCCTACCAAGGATGTACAGACAAGTGAATCCTACATCCTCCTGTCCCTTGTCTACATGCCTGGTACCCACCCCCCCCATCCCTGGCAGCTCTTTGGTCTGCCAGTGGCTATAAGAGGTTTTCTCTCCTTATAACTGCTTGGTGATAGAGGGAGTCACATCTTTGGGCTCTCATGGCAGGGAAGCCACAAGGAGCAGCTGGTTTTGGCAGCAAAGGCCCTCCAGCATCAGAGGTCACATCAGTGGGGAGAGATGCAGCTCATCAGGCACCAACACATCCTGCCAGGGTTTGCCCTTGCTCAGTCCCTCACACACACCAAGCTCAACCTGGAGCTTCCCACTGAGCTCTGGGCAATCCCATCCTTCCCACCTCCCAGCCCAGCAAACCTTCCCTGTGGAAAACAGATTAAGTAATAAGAAACAGGCCAAAGTAGCCTTGCCACCAGAATATTACAGTGGTACTGTAAAAAAAAAAAAATCTCTTTTGAAGACCAACCTAAATGTGTTGAAGCACTTTAGCCCAGCATCACAGACATCTTTACGGACTTTTTTCCCCACATAATGTCTAATACCTTGCAAATTATCAGTGAAAGCAGACACAGCCCTAGCAGGCATTTGTTTTTCTTTCCCTGGGAGGATTTTTGTATTTATTTACAGACTGCAGCTAAGGTTCCCAGATGAAAGAGAACCCTACCTCCACCTGCTCTGCAATGCCCTGAAGGTGTCACTCATTCACTTAAAGTGTGCACCTTGTAACCAGGGGCTCCCACCAGCCTAGGCACACATCCCACACCTCAGAGGTCTCCAAGGGAAGCATTGCACTCAAGCAGATGCTGTGTTTAGAAGTGACATCCCTGGCAGCTGGTATTGTGAATATTCCTTAGAAATTCATGCCATTTATCTACCTGTTCTTCTGTGACAGGCAGACCTAAAAGCAACTCAAATATTGATCCAGCTGGGACAGATGCGTCATCTTATTTAACACCCTCACAAGTCTCTGCTAGAGGGGCTGGAGTTTAAAAAACCTTTTGCAGGAGGATGCCTGGGAAGATGCTGCATTCCCAGGAACCTGCAGCAGTCACAGAAGGGGGAGTGACGCCACCGAAGCAGGGAGTTTGGCAGGACATCAGGAAGGCTGGCTGTGTGCACGGAGCTACAGTGCTTTTTGAAACCAGTATCCTTTACACAGTGCCCTAACAAACAACTAGTTCGGTCCAAGAAGCTCAGAGACGTCCTGTGTTGGCACAAGGACATCAGACAGGCTATATCACAGGCTGTATCGACTAAGATAGTTTAAATGCTGCAATGGGACCAGTGACGTCACAAAAGAAGGTTTCCAAAATAAACCAGACTACTGTTTCATAACATTTATTCTCAGTATTTAGTTCACAGCTCTTGGATTTGCAAGGTTCTCAGGAGCTTCAGATTATCCTGTAGAAATGGCATACATGGTGGCTTCACATAGCATTTTCGAGCATCTCTGTTAAGCCAATCTAGCTTCTATACCTAAACTAAAACCTGTCTATCATCCACACTTCTGCCACTTTCCCAAACTCTCTCTCACATCCACAACTATTCCTTCACTGCCTGTTTCATTGCTTTTCAACACCACTCCCTGAAGGCCAGGTAAACACAGAAGAGGGTAAACCCAGTCTGCTCTTTCCACTGGCAGCTCAGGGTCCCAAAGCCATCCTGTTGCGTAGCCCAGAGCCCTCATCCCCCTCCTCAGGGCACACCCTACCTCCTGTCTCTAATGCAGACCCTCTGAGCCATCTCCCATCTTTTGCCCTCAGCTGGCACTGCCCACAATTTTGACTAGGGCTGTGTCTCACCTGGGCAACAGCCATCGGGCCAGACCTCCACTTTGCCTCATCAGTTTATCTAAAATTCTGTGCACCTGCCATTCAGATCCTGTTCCTCCTTTTCCAAAGCCTCCCTCAGCCTCCCAGGCAAAGTCCTGCAAAAACAGAGGTGCAAGTGGATCAGGAAACACTGTGTTAGGATTCAGGAAGAAGAAAACTTCTGGAGAATCACAGAAACGTGATCTGCCATTGTGTGTACTCCACAACATCTGAAAAACTGCCATCATTTTCTGTTGTGTTGTCGCCAGGACACAGACTGGTATCTGTAATACAGTTTGTGTATAAATAATACATACACAAAAGTTTGTCTGTCCCTTTCGATCATTTTAAAATCCTACATTTAGATCTCTAGCAAATGCCACCCTCCCACTGTCATTCACATCAGCATGGCTTCCCTCCCCAAACCCCTATAAAAAATATTTTGAGGACTTGGACTGTCTGATCTTGAAAATTACCTGAATTATGCTTTAATTATTCTGTATTTAATGACATATTAAAACATGAAAACAGCTATAATATTTCTGAGCACATTACTCCCACCAATTTCCTCAAACATATTAGTTTTGAAAATCTGATTCACAATAGTTTCACTTAGCTTTCAAGAGGGACAATAAAGCAAAGGCTGAGGTATACCAAGGGCAATATATGAACATTCTTAAAATAAAGAATTTCTATGCTAAAGAAACCTTCAGTTAATCTATTTCTCTACACGCAAAGAAACTTGATTTATTGCCTGAATTCTTTCAGGAAAAGATAATTGACAGTATTATACAAGTGACAAGCTGAGTTAGTAATCAGAGCTTGCATAAGAACAGATAAAAAACCTGCAGTTAGAAGCCCAGGTTAAGGTTAAAGAAAACTTGTAATTAAATAAATTACAAGTTTCACACATGATAGACAGGCATTTAGCTCCATTTGGGGGTTGATAGTTTCAGCTATAAATGTAGACAAACTATACTAAATTAATATAATTAAAATACAGGGCCATCAATGTCTATGCCATTAACAAGAACAGATTTATAAATGAAGTTTAAGCCAGAATTAGTCTGAAATTCAGGACATTTTCATCTCCATAGTGGTTTCCACCTCATCTGATTTACAAGATGCTGTGTGATCCAATATCCAATATGATGAAACAATAAGATTAAACAGCATGAAAAACAGGTTTGGGTCTCCTCCCATAATAGATATCATTAAAGAAGTAAATATATGTACACATTTTGAGTTTGCGTGGCAAGGTTTTGGTAGTGGGGAGACTACAGGGGTGGCTTTTGTGAGAAGCTGCTAGAAGCTTCCCCCATGTCTGACGGAGCCAATGCCAGCTGGCTCCAAGATGGATCCGCCCCTGGCCAAGGCTGAGCCCATCAGCAACAGTGGTAGTGCCTCTGGGATAACAGAGTTAAGAAGGGAGGGGGGGGGGGAAGGAGCAGTAGCTTTTGCAGCCAGAGTGAAGAGTGAGGAGATGTGAGAAACTCTGCAGACACCAAGGTCAGTGAAGAAGGAGGGGGAGGAGGTGCTCCAGGCGCCGGAGCAGAGATCCCCCTGCAGCCCATGGTGAAGACCATGGTGAAGCAGGCTGTCCCCCTCCAGCCCATGGAGGAAGGATGAGGGGGTGTAGAGATTCCACCTGCAGCCCGTGGAGGACCCCAAGCCAGAGCAGGTGGAGACACCTGAAGGAGGCTGTGGCCCTGTGGGAGGCCCACACTGGAGCAAGCTCCTGGCAGGACCTGTGGGCCCCGTGGAAAGAGGAGTCTATGGTGGAGCAGGTTTGCTGGCAGCACTTGTGACCCTGTGGGGGACCCACACTGGAGCAGTCTGGTCCTGAAGGTCCGTACCCTGTGGGAGGGACCCACGCTGGAGCAGTTGGAGAACTATAACCCATGGGAAGGACTCCTGTGGGAGAAGTTCATGGAGAACTGTCTCCCATGGGAGGGACCCCACACTGGAGCAGAGGAAGAGTGTGAGGAGTCCTCCCCCTGAGGAGGAAGGAGCAGCAGAGACAAGGTGTGATGAACTGACCGCATCCCCCTGTGCTGCTGGGGGTGAGGAGGTAGAGAAGTTGGGAGTGAAGTTGAGCCCAGGAAGAAGGGAGGGGTGGGGGGAGGTGTTTTAAGATTTGGGGGTTTATTTATTATTCTGTTTTGCTTGGTAATAAATTAGATGAATTTTCCCCAAGTTGAGTCTGTTTTGCCCACAACAGTAATTGGTGAACAATCTCTCCCCGTCCTTATCAACTCAACCCACGAGCCTTTTGTTATATTTTCTTTCCCCTGTCCAGTTGAGGAGTGACAGAGCAGCTTTGGTGGGCACCTGGCCTCCAGCCAGGGTTAACCCATCACAATATAGTTAAGTTACAAAAAGGATGCAAAAAGAATCAAGTTTTCCTATTTAAAGTACCAATTGAAAACACTAGGTTTCCTGAAGCCATGCTTTAGGAACACTAGAATAGAAAAAAACCCACTATTAACACAAAGTTTGGGGAAAATCACCAACTGTGTTCATAATCCAAGAGCTCTCTTACCTGCACAGAGGTGTAAGCCCAGCGTTGCCCTGGCAGAACAGTCAGCATCTCTGTGCTTGCTCATCCCTAAAGAGCAGCTCTTGAGCCAGGAACGTGCTCAGCTAAGGACAACACAGCCCAAGAGGCATCGGGGAGCGCTACCAGGGTGATACAGCAGCAATGTCCCAAACCACAGTGCAGCCCCTTTACACACCACCTTGCCCTACTCCTCCAGCACCCCTTCCCCATGCTGGCCTCCCAACCTGCCTCACCCCTCTCCTTGCCCAACACGTTGAAATCCTTCGCTCAGAGGAGATGGGAAGCAGGCTTGGGCTAGCCGAGCACAGCAATACAGCCATTTCAGCCTGGTTAACACAGGGGAGCTAATTTGCTCTGCTAAAAGACTAGGTTTATCAGCCTTGCAAGCTGATATCAAACCCTGGGTAACAGCCTCCTGTTGCCTCCTCTGCAACTACCCAACAGCACGTGGGAACACCTCCAGCAGAACCTACCCACTTGAGAGATGGTTACCCATCGCTTTCACCCCTGTACCCACCTAGAGATAAGAAGATATCCTCCTTGGCGGTCCCTGTTAACGTTTTTCAAAAGTATAGGGAATGGGGTGGTTCTGCACCTTCAAAAGTTGCTAGGAGAGACACAAGGGTTTCAGAGCACAGGAAACATGGAGCTTTGGTGGGTATTGTCAGGGAAGAAGGGCAGGGAAAGTTAACTCACAGGGAATGGAAAAGGGCACCCCTGGATGCAGGCTGAAGTAACCCTAAAAAGAGGGAAGATTTTATTCAAGAAAAGTTTACAGTAAGTAGATGCTTGATCCTGGTATTTGGCTGTATATCCAAAAGGGGTCCTTCAGCCTGGTGTTTCTTCTGCTGGAAAGAGTGTGGATCAAAAGGCTAACGCTGATATCTCTAGCAGTATTATTTGGGCCACAAAGTTAAAATAAACAGGACCCTTCAGCCCGCTTGAAATACTAGAAACAAGATAGTGCCTTGTTTCACATTTATTTCCCAATCTGAAGAGCTAGTTTTTATAAAAAGCCACTCAGATTCAGGAGCACAGTATAAGCAACCAGTCATAGTACACACAGAGTACATGACCAAGTAATGTGATGTTTTAAAACAAGAATTCAAGAAGCTCTTTTAAAGAAGCTATTCCACCATTCCAGTCTGCCTCAAAGCTGGGGTTCAGGGGGAGCTGAAGCCATATCAGCACCATAGAAATACAGCTGTGGCACCTGACCAGCAGCCCACAGCCAGGTCATCACTGCCTCCACATTTGCTGTGTGCTCTTCCCCTCATTAGCCAGAGTGACGCATGAGATGTATTCGCCAACCTCATGGTTCAGCACCTAACGGCACGGCTCTGTGCAGCAAGCGCCTAATTGCTTCAGCACACGCCATGACATGTCATCCCCTCTGCTGAGGCTCAGAAAACTACAGAACTATCTCCGTAGCTATTTAGTACATTACTTGACAGCTACACAGTTAAGCAACTGTTTTGCTTTCTCATGAGCAAAAGAGTTGTCAGGGTGAGATTTGTGCTGTTTAACCAACATTGGTTTAAATTTGACTCTTTCCCTGCATTTCACATCTCTTACATCTTCTTCTCAGGGCTTGCAAACCCCACATAGGCATTATCAGCAGTGAGCATGAAGTCACACTGATCATCAAAAAGGTGTTCCAAGAATTCAGCGTGGTGCGAGGCAGCTCAGGGTTTCCCAGTTTGTGAAAGCCTGCCATCACATCTCCTACAAGAACAACCTCTCAGTGTTATGCTCCAAGAAACCAAAGTGTCAGCCACTGCATCAACAACAACGCTTGTTAAGAGGCAACTCTGACTTATTTCTAATATAATTGCATCCTGGAAGAGAATGTACCTTTGGAGTCTCATCACTGGATGTTGACACAGCCTTAAGCAGGAACAGTAAGATCTACTGGCATTTGTCTGATCATGTCGATAGAGGGCATAAGCAAAGAGATGGCTGCTTAAAGTGGTAGAAATTAGTACCTACTAGTTAAGTTAGATAAACATTTGCTGATTCCTTACCTGTCATCACCTGCTAATATTGGATGCTTTAGCCATCAGCTGATTATACCTTTTCCTTTTGAACTGAATTCTTCTCTTTGCAAACTGAGGAATGAAACAGCTCACAGAGCATTTCCTTTTCATCTCTCACAGGCACACAACATTTGAAAAGTAATAAATTATATAAATCAGTTATTCAAAGGAACAGTCATTTACGCCACTGCCTACCAGCCCTCATTCTGGTCCCATTGCGATCAGTCCAAAATAACTTTAACCAATGAAAAGAGGAATAGACACAGAAAAACAAGCAAATGGGACTTGCTGAGAGGGACAAGGACAAGCAAGCTCTGAAATTAGTAGCTGGGCAAAGTAGAAGTCCCAAGGAGCTTGAGCTAGATGAAAACAATTTAGTTCAACCAAAAATTGCTAAGCATTTCCCAAGCAACTTCTTGCAAAATCAGGACAGCACTGAACCTTTCCAAAGTTATTTGGGAGAAAAAATTATGCCATTTTCTACAGATAAATGGGATGAACAGTGAGGGGTGAGACAAAGTGAAGGACACCATATGATAGGACTATTCTGGTATCTCTTATTCTCCCATTCACTGGCATACACAAAAAACCCAAAACCAAAATAGAAAGTGAATTTTTCCATTATTTCCCACCTCTTTCTGACCTGTAATTAATAGTCTACTAAACTATATTCATGAATGGCTTGTCAAGATCGTCTTGTAAGACAGATGACTCCAGTTTTATACTACCAAGAATATTTATTGGATATTAAACAGACTACTCCTGACTCTCAGGGGAATCCAAGGGCCACCACTAGGAAATGTACTTCAGGGTAATAGAGTAAGAGAGCAGCACCTGTCACAAATATTAGCACAGGCTTTTTAACACGTATGTGAAGGGCGGTGTCACAAGCACCTATCCAAGTAAGGATCCACTGTGCTGTGCACAGGCACTTTGAAGGCTTAATAGTCTAAACAAGAAATCACTCCTTTCACCACTAATCCACACTTTACATAGTTTCTTTCTTTTCTTCAGGTTTCTAATCTTTTAGCTGTTCTTAGCTATTCCCCTTCCATGCTCAAAATCTCTACAGCCTTACTTCTCTCACGTCCCAAAACATGCTTCCCACTTGGTCTGCAGTGCCCATACTGACTTTTGCTTGGTCTCTGGGGCGGGATGTGTTCCTCACCTATCTTATAAAGCTCTCCTTAAATTAGGACTTTAAATTACCAACAGTCCTAGGGAATAAATAACTTTTAAAAAGCAGCAAACCACTACCCCAGGCATATTTATTTCTCTCTGAGCAGAGAGGGTGTAACCCATTGGATTAAACATCTAAGGACCTTCTCCTGTATGACCATCCTGATTCTAGGGAGAAATAGGTCAGGCAATCTGTCACTCGACATTAGTAATGTTAGATGATATCAATCCCTTAGCACTGTCGGTCTTGAATCTGAGTCAGAGATCAAACCAGAAATATACTATATCCAGTAGTCTAAATGTCTTGAAAGCATTAGAGGTACAGTCTAAGTAAACAGCGTGCAGACTGATCAAATACATATAGAGCACGCACCAAAATAAAGCACATATTAACTTGGGTAAATAGTACTTTTGTCAAAATAACTCCTACAAATTTACACAAGTCTAAATGGTGTTTATCCAAGAGTCCAAAATAGCTCCCAAGTTACCACAGCATTATACCCTTTCCCAGATTAAATTAAAGCGAGCACAACTGTTGATCCACGTTGGTGGTGCATTACTGTTTCCAAACAAAGCCCTTCATGACCACAGAGGTGGTGCTGGATTCTTGGGGAATATTCACCCTGCATGTCAAGCGTGGATGTGACATTGAATCAGAGTGCCCCATGTGCACATTGTTATTCCCCGTATCCCAAAACCCTCAACATAACCGCACTGCTGATAGTTTCATGACAGCACCAGCTAAGGCTAGTTCATTTTATACATACGCCTGTCTTCGGTCCTTTGCTGCTTCTGCTGCACATTTTCTCTGCTCCATGCTTTTGTAGCATACATTGTCCCTTCAACAGCAAAGCTTAGAGCTTATATCTTGCTTCACAAATTGGCAATGACCCTGTAAAATTTTAGAATGTCACTAAAGCTCAGCAGATATTTATTGGGGAGCTGAAAATAAGTAGTAACACGTTTAGCAGTGACTACGCAAAAGGACAGCAAGAAGCAATCCTTCACCGGTTGCAGCAAATGGCTGACAAACCTAAAAAGGAAGCTAGCAATAATCAGCAAGAGCCATTCATTTCAGAATCCACCAAAACCTCTGTCAAGCGTCATGGCAGTATAATCCCAGAAATTCCCTCCTTTCCTTTCATTGCCTTTTGAGTTTGCTTGTTACTCCTTCCATCCAGAATCAGCTGCATAAGCACTAGCCTTTTGAACTCAGCCCGTAGGCTGCTAGCACAGCAATTAGCATAAGCCCCAAGAGAACTAGGTGAAAACCAGTGATTATTTGTAGGAGGGATTACATTGTACTAGTGATAACCAAAATGACTTTGTTCCTTCCTTGCCTGTACTTTGTTCTTTGGAATACGGATGACCCAAATTACCTATTCCATCAGACTCCACAAAGGCGAGCCCATTGCTCTGGTTGGAATCATGCATGCAAAATAACCTAGAGTTGTTAACGGCAGCTTGTAATTGCAAACAATAAATCAAAGAATAAGAAGCAGTACAAGATATACCCACTGTAATTACAAGCCAAATTAATAGTTCTGCACTGAATACACCCTCCTATTTCCACCTAACTTCAAATGCTATTTTCTCTCCTACCCATATCCCTAGATTCAGAGGTTCACTTTGCTCGAAATGCTTTTTCTTTCAATCACAAATAGTGACCTAACGAAAACATTCTCCTACACACATACGTACGTACATGCAGTCACAGTGTAACTAGTGTCAGAGCCCTGAGTGTACTAGCAGGCCTTCAATCATCCTGACCAGCCTCACCTGGGACCTCCAAACCTTTTTCCACAGTGCACATGGTCACCCATTGAAAAATTTAATTGGTGAGAAATTGACATCAATGACCAAAACAAGACTCAGTCTCTCATTTTTCCATGAGGTATAAACGTCTACAAAGCTTATGATGAGAACTAGCCTGTTGGAAGGCTGGTGTTTGCACTGGTTCAGGCATATCTGGGTTGCTACCTACTACAGTTTTGACAGGAAAGCTAATTATGGCAGGCATAAAAGGCAGAAGTGGGTGGACCTTGCATTGTAGGTGACATGGCACCTGCGTCCCCGGCAGGAGCTACAGGAGCAGCACGGCACTGAGCACAAGCCCTCACCACCCGGGTTCCAGCCTACAAGGCTGTCCCATCCCTACTTCTCAGGCCAGTAACAACCCTTAGCTCCCAGTTTCAAAGTGGTCCCTCTCAAGGACACTAGGTATTAAGGGGGTTTTTTCCATCTAGAAGAGATACACAACAAAAACCAACAGGCCAAAGTTTAACTCCAATTATCCAGATTACAGATAAGGCATTACTCACAGTGAGGGTAATTATCCACTGGAAAAAACCTTATCCCAAGGAATGATCAAAATTAAGACCAGCAGCAAAAAGCAGCATGCTTTCTGAATGACAAGTTTTAGCTAAATTAAGTTACTGAGCTCCAGATGCAACAGGGAGAAATTGATAGAAGTGAAGAGTAAATGAGGTGAATCAACAGTTCTGTTTAAACAAAACCTATTCCACCATCACAAAAATAAAATGTAGCAGCTGTAGCATTGAAAACAAGAGTTCTTTCCTAGAGCACCACAAATAATTGTAACAAGTGAGCACCACAGAAGTTATGTAAAGAAAACTAGATGATTAAGTTAGTGCAGACAGAAGGTTTACTGCTACATTACATTAATGTAGCCCCTGGAAACATGAAATACAAGAGAATGAAAATTCAGAGACTACAATTTGTGAATCAGATATTGGACCTCATTACTAACCAAACCCAACTTCTGGGCCCATCCCACTTTTTTTTTTGGCCGGGGGCAGGGGGGGAGGTGAGGGAGGTGTCTTTTGAGGAACAGAAAGGAAAGCTTGAGGGAAAGGGCAGCTGTGCCAAATCATTCAGGATATCATATGGAATGAGGGGAGCAGTGTGCCAAATCATTCAGGATATCATATGGAATGAGGGGAGCAGTTTTTAATCACTGTTTGCCACTCCATTACTCACCAAAATCAAAGATTTAATACATCTTCTTATCCCAATCATTAAAGACATCCCAGCATAGCCAGGCTGCAGACTGATCCAAAAACCATCCCACCTCCACTAGCTGCTGCCAGACCTCCAGCACATCTTGCTGTAGGAGAGACAGTACTCATGCAGTCACCCCAGCCCTCCAGGGGAGCAATTCCTCCTGCTTCATTCCTTGTTTCTTCTCCTATTTCCCTCTTTACACTTCCCAGAGGACCAGCTTAGCTGACCAAGACTGCCTGTCTCAGCCGGGCTGGGAGAGCCTGCGATCCCCGGGGCAGCCCGGAGCAGAGCCCCCAGCAGACCCCACTGCTGCTGCCATGTCTTGGGGAGGCTGGCGAGAGCACCCAGAGCACTGGCCCTGCCCAGCAGGCAGAGACAGAAGCTCCACTTTCTGCCTTTGGCTCATCCTTTCAGCCCGTCATCTTTAACAAGTTTCTCTTGTTTTGCTCTCAGAAAAGGAAGACAAGGTTTTAGCAACAGGCACTTCAGCTCACTTTTTTTCCCCCTCAGTGCCTTTGCAGACAAAGGTTAGACACAACCATCTCTAATACCAGGACTTCAAAGAGCTGTCAAATAGATTTCCCCTCCTTCCCCCCCTACCCCCCAGTAAAAATTCTCTTCCGCTTTCAAGCACTTCAATTTATTTTGCCCCCCTTTTTCTACAGCTAATACAAGGTTAAAAAGGTTTTTTATGTGAGCAGAAGTCATGGGACCAGGCAAGCAAACACATCCTTCTCTTTGAATCCCAAGCTGTGCTTTACCACCCGGTGCCACGCAGTGACCTGTCTGCACCCAGGCACGGAGACACACGCTGCGGACTTCAAACTCTTCACAGACACAGTGAGTTACACCCACCCGCTTCTTGAAACAACTTGTATACGTAATTGCTCCCTACCTGGACACTCATTTCCTACTGGCACTCATTCTCTATTTTAGTCTTAGGTTAAAAAGAAAAGGTTTTAAAGACATAAAAAGACTTTCAAAGGTATTTGATAGGGCTAAGCAAAGTAACAAGTACAGGAATAGCTGTCCGTGTTTAAAAGCACACCTTTTATTCTTTCATTTCATAACTCTTAATATTTCTTTTCATTAAATTACTGCAGGAAGTGTGAATACATACAACAAATGCATTTTTATGCTCAGGTGTTTACCAACAGCACATTTTGATGCTGGTTCACAACTCACACGGTGAGTGCCAGAAGTCATTCTGCAAGGGAAACTTCTGCTCTCTGAAAACAGAGGGCTTAGTATAAATTTCAAACTCTGACCTTAAGCAGTTGACTCTTCTCACACAATGGAGAAAGCAAGACCCGCTCTGACAAGGCTGAGAACACTTTCAAACCAATTCAAGAAACACACATCAGATGTGTTTCAGAGCTTGGGAGCAAAAAGAAAATGTGATCAATTTGAAACACTAAAAAAATGAAAACAGCACATCTGAGATTTTTAAGGTAGCAACTTTAACACCTGGTTTCAAACACATTTGAGGGGCCTGAATTTCAGCAGGTTATTGCTGATCAGCTCCTGGAAAACCATTTTCCTCCAGAGCATGCTCCTAGCTCGGCACTCTCAAACAACACTCGAGAGTCACTCGTCAAAGACCTTGCCTTGAAAAGCAAAGCCTCACACGCCTCTCCCAAGGCTACGCACATCAGCTTGCCATCGTGTACTGGGGGTCGCAACACACATTTTGCATTCGTAGCTCATTTCTGTTTCTAAAAATTAAACCATGATTGATGGTCTCAAACACACATCGCGAGTCCTTTCAAAGTAAGGGGTGAAAGTGAATCAAGAGCCATATGCTAGTACTAAAATGAAAGCTGTCATATTTTGGTCTTCTACAGCCTGTGATATCAGTAAAGGAAGTCTTGACAACATTGCGTTACTAATTTGCTGTCACTAACAATGAGTCATCACCGCTCCAAATATGCATTGCACTGTCACTTATGACAGACTTGCAGCTGGAGGTTGCTGTGTTCAGGCTGCAAGTCCACCTATAATTTCAGTGTTTTTCTTCCTTCTACAGATGGACATGAGTTTTGTCAACTGTTTTCTTCCACAAGCAGATGTTAGTATAACCGATTATTTTACTACCTGCAATGGACGTTGCGTCAGCCAAAGGCAGACCTGTGCTGTCTGGACAGCAGGTCTCAGTGGGGGAGCCAAGCCCACTGGAATCACACTTTAACTAGCCCAAACTATTTTCAATTGTCAATTTGAATATGTGAAAAGCCTTTTAAAACAAAATCAGCTTACATCCAGTTATCTAGAAAGACAGTGAGATACCTAAGGGGTGGAACAGACCAGCAAGACAAAGCAGGTGGCAACTCTGGAGGAATAACACTCCAAGACAACCAGAAGGGTCATCTTCAGAGGATCAGAGCGCACTTTAATCTCCATCCTCATCTGCCAACAGGGGCAACGTCCAGGAGCATCTTCATAGGGAGGGGAGGACAGGAAGAAACTCTGCCTAAGCCCAAGACCCCAGTCAGGGTTTTTAGAAGAGGTGGGAAGCTGCGCTAACCCTGCAGGGCGAGGGGCTGGCGGGGAGCAGCCTCTGCAGCGCTCCCAAGCCCTTCTGCTGCCTGGCGAGCCCCTGGCTGCCGCGCTGAAAGCACCATCTAGTGTCTGCAGCATCCCGGCGGGTTTCTCTCTGCTGTTTGCAAAGGTGAGGCCCCTGGGGACAGAGCAACCGGGGAAAAAGGAAATATTCAAGTCCCGACTCATCTGTGCCCCGTAACCCATACGGTTACCGTCTCCGCTGTAAGGCTGACCACCGTTTGCACCGGCAGCGTTATTCTGCTGTACGAAAAATCAAAGCCGTGAAGTTCAGATCCCAGGGAGCACACAGACTCCGTGTGTTTAATTAGTGACAGATTCAAAGGTTGCCCCCAAGCTATGAAGCAGGAATTTCAGTACCATTATATACTATAATTTTAATAATCTATTTAAATGTTTGGAGCCCCATAGAAATAAGTGAAAATTATTAGAGAATATAAAATTATCTCTTGCTATGCAAGTTTACATACTTCTATGCTTTATTTTCAGAAAACAGTTGTAAATACCATACCTTCCTTGTAAGGATTGCACCCATTATATATTTATTAACTTATTGGGGGTAGTGGGGTCTGCCCTACTCAAAAAGCAGAAGTTGACAATAATAAGTTTCAGAATGCTTCTGATTTACTGACAACAGCTAATATTCATGCCGTGAACTACTCTTCAACCTGAATATGGAATGAAAAAAAGGGTTAAATAGGTAGGATCTTACATACCCAAGCAGCAAGCACGATCTGGTTCAGTCATTTTGTCTTTGTTACTGTGAAACGCACATCCTTGTCTAACTTGATACCTGATGTCATGTTGATGTTGAGATACATTGGGACATACTGGAGCTCTGCTTCTTTAAAACCTATAGGTTTCTTGACCTGTCATCATTTTCCTGCAAAGTAATGTCCAAATGGCATCTCTGACATTTCAAAGCAACACCAAACAGGCTGAGTAAGTACAATCATGGGAGGAAAAAAAAAAATAGATCAATAAAAAAATAAGGCATTTGCTTACAGTAGGGTAATGGGTTCTCAAAGCTGGGCTAAACAGACATACCATCACAATGAGAATCAGAGTTCTTGCTTTGCTTTTTGGCTTCCAAACAATAACAGAAGGGGGTCCTATAAGGTCATTTTGTGGAAGAAAAGAAGGGGCAGGAAGAGACTAGGTAGCATATCTACCCCTTATTATGAATATTACTATCACGTTTTTCAGTTAAGACTGGAATGCATTTGCCCTAAGTCAGCTATCCATTTCCAAATGAAAATAAGTGCATGCAGTAAAGCAGTTCCTGTACCATGAAACTTCCCAGATGCTGAAAACCTGCAGAGCCCATCAGGAAAAATCAAAATAATTTCCCACATTCTGATACCTCCTTTCAATAGGATGTAGATTAACGACAACAGAGAAATATGCTAAGCACAAGAATGATATTTTCCTGCACAGCAAAAATGATTGAAGATCTTGAAGACCAGCAGTCTGTGGTCTGTTATTCAGATACGGTGGACAAGGTTGTGCAAGGCTGTTTTGCACTCTGATATAGGTGATTTCTGAACTAAAAAGTAATATAATTCTGTGTAAGGTTGATTGCCACGGCAATCCATGTGCATTAACGTGAAATGGATAGAAAGGAATTCATAGTGAAACCAGAGTAAAGCACCACAGAAGCACAGGTAACCCCGGATCAGGCTGCTATGAAAAGTCACTGGTAAATAGAGGACTTCAGCAGTCTTCATTGCAAAGGGAATGGATACACATGATTCTACATCATTTTAGGAGAAGCACCCATCTCCTCTCTGCCGATAAGAGGCTGTCCTTTGACTTGACATGGTAATAAGCAATAGAGGCATTGGCAACCAGCGTTCATCTTACACATTTAGGCAAGGACCTAGTCTGCTCTTACCCTAGCACAAATGGGGAGCACATCCACTGAAAACAGCCGGCACCGAGAAAACCGGAGGGAAAGAAGTTTTGTTTCCTGTACATTTCAAAAGCATCGAGTGCCTGGCCCCCTGGAAATAGAAACAGGTGTTTTACCCCACTAGAGCTTTAGGGGGCAGATTGAGAAATTGCATTTCATCTGATTTGCTCTTTCATAATAGAATCATCATGCCTCCTGGAGCTCCACATATTGCTGTATCAGCAGGCAGAGGTTTACAAAGACACTGCAAGGCCTGACTCCAGAGGCACCTTGCATCCATGAAGTGCCGTAGGCAGCATCTGCTAACGACACGTTTCCTTGCAACGGGTCTTAGACAGACACCACTTTCATTTTAGTGGTGCTAGGGCACAGAAGTTGCACTATTAACCTAATTTTTCATAACTGCTGACCAAGAAAAAAAAAAGAAATCACACCAGTTCCCACTGAGATAGGCTGTGAACACTCCAGAGGGGAAAGGTGAGCTCTTCTTTGGATGCCTAGAATAAGTTTGCATTATTGTGGAATCTCTCAACCATCTATTCCTTGACAGAGATCCAGCTTAACGACCATAACAACATTTCACTCTGTGATCCACATCTGAGGCTACTAGTTAGTCTTGCATCAAAAGAAAGGCACCATCACTCCTGATCCTCCAAAACCTGTCCAGCACTGCAGGCTCTTCAAGGAGTTGTTAACGTGCACCTCCATTTACAAAATTTGTCTTCGACAGCAGAAGAACCCAAATCTGTCAGATCCCCTTAAGTTTACTTCAAATAGAGAAGCATAAAGAACAAAACCCCAAAAATCTTGATTTGAGCAAAGCAAAGAAGAAAGTTTTTGAGTACAGAAGTAGAAAGTAAGAAATCAGGGTGGGGGGAGCAGGGGGGAGGAACCAACACAAAACCAGTAAAAAAAGTCTTAAGATATACCTGGTATCAGTGTCCTTTCCCAGGAGTAGATCTGGAAGTTATGAAGTTACAAAGCAAGAGAGCCCGTCTCCAGAATGTCTCTCCTTCAGTCAAAAAAATTCCTTTCCAATTTAGCAGGCTGATATTTGCAAGATTACAAAGGGAGCACTGGCAAGCATATTTAGCAATGACATTTCACAGGTGAAGAGATTTGCTGAAATGCTGAATACTCGCTCAAGTTTATCTTTTCCTCCCCAGCACAAATAGCAGCCACACATCAGTGCACTGGCTGCATCTACTTGGGCATGCCTTTAAGTAATTCTGCTTCAACTCTCAGTCAAGCACTATGAATTTGTTTCCAAGCCTTACATTTTATATTGCATAAGTCAAATCAGATGGCAAGTACCGGATGCTCTAGTGTTGATAATGTACTCTCCTTACCTCTCATACCTCCACAACGAACTGCTGACAATGACTTATATTTCAAAAGAAAGTAAACTACATTAATCATAAAATTACTTGTATATTTTTAAGAGTCCCTAAATGAAAAGAAAATAAAAATCAGATATTCCAAAATTGTTCTGCTGATTTACTTTTGGAAACGCAGATCCAATCACACTTTCACTGGCTGTGCTCGCCTTGGGCTCCTGGCCAGCAGCAGAGAGCATGTTTGCCCATGGGGAGCAGAGCAGCACCAGCGCTCTGCCGCAGCGATTGCCACACAAACACAGCACGCATCAGGGAAGCTCCTGCTCAGGACTTCCATCCTGGCTACATTTTACACCCACGGGGTGCTCTGTGGAGCACAGCTCTATACTCTCAAGTGCCAGCCTTACGTTCACAGGGAAGCAGAGTGGAAGCAGTGGGGTGAAATTTGCAGAGACCGAGAGATTGCCGTGTGTGGCCACAAGGCATTTTAAGGCTCTTGAAGTTTAGGGCAAGTCTAAGCCATCATGCGGAAATAGCCATTGTCACATTTTGTAAATAGCAGGTCATAAAAGGATGCCTATGTGGTTTCTTTCACAGGCTTTTCCCCAGAAATCAAGCTTATGCAGGGTGTTGCAATCAGGAGCAGTTCCCTATGCAGTCGGTCATTGTGGATCTGTATCACATTACTAATTTCAACCTCTGATTTGGAAAGGTTGGTCTTAAGTAATGCACAGCAAGAGTCAAACAATGCATGTGCTAGTCCAAGGACTGGAATCCAAATCTACAAACTCTACAAGACGATGCTTCCTCAAAGTAATGCCCACTCTTGGATACATTAGAACTTATTAGTCTGTGCCATTAAATCCATGCTATTTTTTTTTTTGTTCTAAGAGACAATTCTACACCAATAACAGACTGTATCAGTAAGAAACCATAATAAAAGGGTGAAACAGTTATTTGCAACGCATTCTAAGTTTCAGGGGAGGAGTGATTCTGTATTATTGTCTTTAACTAGCAAGGCATTTACATCTTTTTTTTTCCCCCAGCTTGCTTACTTGTAAAAATGTACATTCACTCAAATGCCCTCACTTTATGCTGAAAGTAAGACGCGATCAATGTAGATGCTTCCTTTGTTTCAGACAATTAGTAGAGGCTTGCAAGGGATGCAGTAGTTAGATTTTATAGTTTATTCATTCTAAACAGAAATGTATAAACATATATGGCTATAAATGTAAGTTAGCATTGGTTAAATTTGCATTATTTGAGTTATGGAAGAATTATACTGAATTACATCTGTAGATTCCACTCTATTTATGCTCACCAGAGTCTTACAAAAGGAACAAACTATATTACAGAAATAAAACTGGCAGGAAAATGCCACAAAATAATGACAACATGGTATTATATTTTATCTTCCCCAAACATTTCCCTATGATTAT
This sequence comes from Grus americana, assembly GCF_028858705.1. NCBI lineage: Eukaryota > Metazoa > Chordata > Aves > Gruiformes > Gruidae > Grus > Grus americana. The sequence goes on from NC_072854.1 coordinate 111,416,244, forward strand.
TTTCTAAAGACATTTATGGTTAAGGAAACTGCCTAGTTTTAAAATAAGTGATGCTAAATCTGCAGCATGGGCTATAAATTGGCCAGGCACAAAGTCGTCATCCATCTAGAATAAGCATGCAATAAATTCTAGAAAGTGCTTGGGATTTCAAATCACTGCTAACAGATGAGGTGTGGTAACTCAGAGGCCAAAAATCCCTCACCCTGTAATGGCCAAAAAGTCTGGTCTGAAGCTTAGGACCATAGACCACTTTCCAATTGCAGGGGAACCTTAGCAGCCAGCCACACATGGTTTGAGCAGAAGCCTGGAGCAGAATCTATGTAGTAACAACAGAGAACTTTAACCCCTTCATTCACTTCAGATGTTGGCTCAGTACCCAAGCATCACAATCAGCAAGATCAAGTGAGGTCATCATGCTCCCAACCAGGAGAAGTTTCCTACTATCATCTCCTCCTTATTCCTGTCCTGTTCCTCTGCATTGCCTTCCTTTCAATTACCTCCAAATCCTTCTTCACATAGATATCACTTAAGTTCCTGCACTCTAGCTGCTAAAATGTCAACGTTAAGTGGTAACTAAATAACTGTCAGCAGGAGACAACAGAGGAGACACACAGAAGTCCCAGTTCTCAGCATTGATATAAATTATTCCTCACTCCAAACATGAACGAAGACACTAAGGTCATGATAGGACAAGCCACGGTGTAACTAACTCCCAGCTGCTTAGGACAAACACATACTGTAACATGTGCCCTATGGGTCAGAAGTCACAGCTTCCAAAAGGAAGCAGTAGAAATTGATGTAAGTCGGGATCTATTGGTGAGCTCTCTAGCAGGAAAAGCATCTTTAAAAGGAAGATGGAGAAGTCACCATCAAGTTCTGAAGAGGAATGAGCTCTGACTGTAAAGGACAACTAACATCCTTAGTGATAAAAAAAGTGTGTTGAGATCCTGTTCAGTTTTCTGTTCCACAGATAAATTGAGTGTGGAAAGATGTTGGAAAAACCTTCAAGACTGCAGCTAAATGATGAAACCATCAAGAACCTTTACGCTGACTTGGGATCAGGTGCTTTGGTTTTTAAGAACAAAGAGATGAAGGTGCAATGCTACCAATTCTGTCTTTCCACACTGTTGGATATCCACAACCAACAGATCCATCAGTCACCCTTTTGGATTTTTTAACTCAAGCATAGGTTCAAGGCTGCACTAGAAAGGTGCTTCAGCATCCACACCACAGAAGATAAGAATAATCTGATTCCAACAGTGGCAAAGCTGTAGAGGTCAGAGGTCCTTTTACCCTCTCAGGGTATCTACCTCTTCTCATGGGTAACTGTGAGAATCTGCAGGAAAGCAAAAACCATAACTAGAGCAAGGAAAGGCAACATTTCAGAAGATGAAAGTGGGGAAAAAAATTATATACCAAGCATTCTTTGAGTGAAATAGATATAGAGAGAGTACAAGCAAAATGAATGCATCCCCAGTTAGATGAGGAAAGTTATCCCATGCAGTGTCACTCTAATGAGAACACTTTCTATTTTAGATATTTTACTTCCAAGGCAGGATCAAACATTTGCAAAAATTCATGAGAGGGCCAAACCAAATATTATATTCAGGAGTGCACTGGTTACAGACCCCCTGTCAGAGGTTGCGTTTCCAAATCCCAACCCTACAAGCAGACATTCACACCTTTGAGTGTTTTTATTTGTGCAGCAGATAGCATCATTCATTAGTGTCTTGTGTGTACAAGTACTTCTCCGAGTGGAAAAGCTGGCCAGAATAATTATTCCACAGCAGCTCCCAGTTTCACGTCTTTTTCCTGTACCAGCTTTCTCTACATCAGCCTACTGTTCAATGGCTATGAGAGTCAGTGTCCTGACACACAAGGCTTAAGTATTTACTGGATCAGGAATCTCTGGGGCAGAAACCATGGCATCTTAGGACTTGTTTGTAAATTGCTTTGCATAAAAGAACCCTAGATCAGTTTATATTACAATGCAACCAGCAGCAGCCACATGAAATTTTAATCTAGGGAAACAAAACAGAGACCAACTTTTCAAATATAGCAAAGGATTGTGAAACAAGTTTTGATGACACAGTAAGTCAATAGCTCAAGTTGCTGGTTGAGTAAAAGCATCAGCACATTTTTGAAGTTATTTTAAATATAGCATAATTCAATGGTATCAGACACGAGGCTAGTCATAAATATGTTCATCTGAATTTATTGCAGCATGCCCTAACAAAACCAACAACACAACAGCAGAGAAACAAAACTGAAATTCAAAGTAAAGTACAAGTGAAGGCAGAACATCCACCGCTGACTTGAACAAACCAAGCCAATTAAAATTCTGCTGATTTTCACAGAAGTCTGATGTGATGGAACCCACAGGACTCTTATAAAATAGAAATATTATTAGCAAGCATTTTACAGTATTTTTAAAATGAGCATCACAGTTGAAAGCAGGTAAAAATAGCACAGAGGTAAATAACACAACTCCAACTTCCACTTGAGGCAGAAAGAGAAGCCATCATGTAGGAAACAGGTTTTCCACCAGAAATTTGAATGGATTGCTTTCTGTCAAAAAGTGTTATTTGATACAAACATAATGTCCACAATACCACACTTTTCTGTATGTATTCTCTGCAAGATGATCCCTCAGACAACAGACCCAGCTCAGTCCTACACTACTGTACGTGTTTAGAAACAGTACGAATTACAAGATTCAAGGTGATCTAGAGTCAAGATCTAATCTGCAAAGCACTACAAGTTTCAGAGGATCAGGCTTTCAGCCATGACATTGATTTTTTTTTTTTTTTTTAAATCTGCTCCAAGCAAGAGCTGGCTATACAAAAGGCGACCTGCCTGCTTTATATGCCAGTGCTAGAGCTGGCAAGACATCATGCCCTAGACTGGGTGATCGGACTAGGTTCAGGTAGAGCCAAGTGCATATTGAGCTCTAAGCACATGCATTGTCTTATTGACTTCACAGGTGCTGATCACAGGCCAAAAGCCAAGCATTTGCTTAGCCAGGGTAAGGAGTTATTGCTCAGTACCTTGCAGGATCAGCCCCTAATCATTACACTAGGCCACTGAGCCAGTTTACATCATCTTTTAGGTAGGAGAATAAAATTGATGGCACCCTAAATCACATATTCTCCCAGACCCTTCAAAGTGTGAAACTTCAGCAATCATTAGCAAGCACATTTGTGGGTATATGACACCCATCTACAAGAAGGGCTGGAAGGAGGATCTGCGGAACTACAGGCCTGTCAGCCTGACCTCGGTACTGGGGAAGATTATGGAGCAGTTCATCTTGAGTGCGTTCATCAGACAGGTGCAGGACAACCAGGGGATCAGGCCCAGTCAGCATGGGTTCATGAAGGGCAGGTCCTGCTTGACCAACCTGATCTCCTTCTATGACTAGGTGACCTGCCTAGTGGATAAGGGAAAGCCCGTGGATGTTGTCTACCTGGACTTTAGTAAAGCCTTCCATACTGTCTCCCACAGCATTCTCTTAGAGAGGCTGGCAGCTCATGGCATAGACAGGTGCACTCTTCGCCAGGTAAAAAAAATAGCTGGAAGGCCAAGCCCAGAGAGTTGGGGTGAGCGGAGTTAAATCCAGTTGGCGGCCACTCACAAGCGGTGTTCCCCAGGGCTCAGTCTTGGGGCTGGTTCTGTTTAATATCTTTATCAATGATCTAGACGAGGGGATTGAAGGCACCCTCAATAAGTTTGCAGATGACACCAAGTTGATCTGCTTGAGGGTAGGAAGGCTCTGAAGAGGGATCTGGACAGGCTGGATCGATGGGCCAAGGCCAACTGTATGAAGTTTAACCAGGCAAGTGCCAGGTCCTGGACTTTCGTCACAACAACCCCATGCAACACTAGAGGCTTGGGGAAGAGTGGCTGGAAAGCTGCCTAGCAGAAAAGGACCTGGGTGTGCTGGTTGACATCTGGCTGAACGTGAGCCAGCAGTGTGCTCAGGTGGCCAAGAAGGGCAACAGCATCCTGGCTTGTATCAGCAATAGTGTGGCCAGCAGGAGTAGGGAAGTGATTGTGCCCCTGTACTCGGCTCTGGGGAGGCTGCACCTCAAATACTGTGTTCAGTTTTGGGCCCCTCACTACAAGAAGGACATTGAGGTGCTGGAGCATGTCCAGAGAAGGGCAACGAAGCTGGTCAAGGGACTGGAGCACAAGTCTTATGAGGAGCGGCTGAGGGAACTGGGGTTATTTAGCCTGGAGAAGAGGAGGCTGAGTGGAGACTTTATTGCTCTCTACAACTACCTGAAAGGAGGTTGTAGCCAGGTGGGTGTTGGTCTCTTCTCCCAGGTAACTAGCAAAAGGACAAGAGGAAATGGTCTTAAGTTGGATCAAGGGGGGATTTAGATTGGATATTAGGAAACATGTCTTCACCAAAAGAGTGGTCAGGCATTGGAACAGGCTGCCAGAGAGGTGGTGGAGTGACCATCCCTGGAGGTGTTTAAAACCGTGTAGGCTTGGCACTTGAGACATGATTTAGTAGACATGGTGGTATTGGGTCAACAGTTGGTCTTGATCTCAGCGGTCTTTTCCAAGCTTAAGATTCTATGAAATACTCTTTTATGGAGAGTATTCTGAAACTATCAAAATTTGTATTTCTTCAAACCACATATTTGATCAGCGTGCCACCTGAGTATAGGAGATAAACCAACACACATCCAGAATCAGGATATGAGAGTCACAGTATTAAGATTTCTCTGCGTAACAGATCTTAGCTACTAGATCAAGGCACCAAAGTTTTTAAACATCTTCAGCAAAGATATTCACACACAGAAAAAAGCCAAAGATATTTTTTGCCCTATTCTACCTTTTTAGTATATCCCTGCAATACAGAGAATGAGAATGCTGCATGATGTTAACTAGTTCTTAGAAAAGAGAATTTCCATAGTTCCTATTACAGCAAGCATGGGTCACGCTTTGCACCTCAGTTTGTCAGTACCCTTGTAAGATAATACCGAGATAGTTAAATACAGAATATCAGAACACCATAGTGGCATCACTGCCCTCTGGTTTATTTCTGGAAAAGAGTTAAACAAATAGACCCATTCCAAGATTAAGAGATGGATAGGAGAGAGCTGTCACATGTTAGCCCCATATTTAAAAAGAATTAACATTATTATATATTTTTAAATGACCACCACAAACCTACGAGAAAAGAAATGTGTTTCTCCTGCTTCATTCATAACAGCTGAGGTGCTAGAAGAGCATTTCAGATAACAACTGCACATAATAAACATACAGATTCTTCCTCTGAAGCCATCATTGCTATTTTATCTCCTCTAGTCCCTAAAATGGTACAGCAGTTCCAGAACCAGACAGTAGCACAAGCATGCAAGTAACAAAAGACAAATGACCATAACACTAAATAGCTCCACCTAGATGATTTTAAAGTTTGAGTCTCTCAGATCTATTGTTCAAGGCTGTAGAAACAAGTTCTACAGTTAGCAAGAAATCCGGTAATGTTTCCCAAGGTCCCCTCTGAGTGATCCCAACTTGGAATTTTAATTTGAACTGTGCACAGCAGCGTACTTCTCAATATGAAACAGAAAAGCCTTGGATATAGTGCCTTTATCAAAAGGGGTTTTTTTCCTAGATCCAGAATAAAGCCAAATAAACACAGCACAGCTTTAACCTCCCACTTCTAACATACATAATCTTATTTGGGAATGGCTTAAATGAAGGTACAGAAGGAAAAATGTAGTAGCAAAAAAATGCAAACACTGCAAGGGAAGAAAAAACCCATGTATTTAAATTCCATTTTTTTTTTAAAACTGTTTGTTTTAAAACAGTTCTTTCACCATCAACTGTGCTTATCACCCAATCTACAAAAGAAACATTACACACAGGCTTTTTTACATTCATTTGAAGACACAACTGGGGTGCTAATTTAAAAACAAAAGACATTTTCTTCACCAGCAGAATGGAGCTCCCAGACAGCCATTACAGATGCCCCTATGGCTACAGTTCTGCTGCAGGAATATCTACTGCCCCAGCCTGGCACCTGGATTCTGTGGTCATAGCTTGAAGAACCAGAGGAGGAGGCAGGTATAAGCTTTACGTAGAGACACAGCACCAGCTGGCCCTGGACTGCAGTCATCATCATCTCAGAGGCGCTCCTGATGGCTAAGCAGCCCTTGGTGCTGAGATGGGAGGTTTTGTGGCTAATTACATGGTGCAGCTGAAAAATGTGATTCCAGGACATTTGGAGCTAGCTCATGCCATCTGTGTGAGGCTGCTTTGTGGACACCCTACCGAACTGCAACCAGCAAGCTCCCTCATCAGGCTACTCTTCCAGCCTTGCTTCAAGACAGCACCATCCCACCTGCAGTCCCTGTACATTTTATTTCCTCTGTTGCTTCCTCCCTGTCCTTAAGTGTACAGCCACTATTTGGAAAAAAATAACTGACTTTTGAAACACCTGGATAAGTATTGTTACCTATGACTTCTCCAGTGATCGGAGCTACTACATGAGAATCAAGATGTTATCCTAGGTCCTTGTGGGCTGAAAACACCAGGCTTGGGGGTTTTCTGGCTTTTGGGGGGTTTAAGTGTGCTCCACTGCTTTGCAACCTCAGTAGTCATCTACACCCAAGTGCAGCGAGGCAAGCGTTAAAGGCACTGACAGGTAGGAGGGACTTGGGGAAGGGCTAGGCAATGGAAAAATCCCAGCTATCGCTCTGCAGCTTCTGCTTTCCCATTTCTAAGTCAGCACACAGTGCTGCACTGGGATTATTCTGTCCACCTGCCAAATTACTGCTTCAAGCTTTCAAACCGGTACAGGAAAAGGCTTCCTATAGGTGCGTTTTGGCGACTCAAACATGAGACTGCTGTCTAGTGTGCTAAACGACAGGAAAATCTATTTTTCTTTATATGAAAGCTCCTTAATATGACAGTGACATCATCCGGCTCCCATTAACCTTTAGAAAAATGATGTCCTCATTTCTGTATTCTTATATTCCAACATAAGCCCTTCTTCCCTGCCTCTCCAGTGCCTTTTCATATTTAAACATGCACTGATAGATTTATCTGGTGGGCTTCTTTATTCAGTGGGCAACCTATACAGAGATTTTGCCCACAAAACACAGTTACAGTACCTCCAATCTCTTCCCCTCTACTGTAACTGTGAACCACTTGAAGATGCATCACAGGCTGCAAAACACTGATGAAGCTTTACATTAGTGGAGGCTAAGGTGGAAGAGAGAACAGGGGCAACAATCTTGAAGGTCTGTGCTTTCCACCTTCCAAACTGTGGGATAGTAGTAACATACCCAAAACTGCAAAATATGCTTCTGCTGGAGGAGGGGGAATAAACACCCCAAGCACCACAAAACCCTGCAGTATGGTGTAATTAGAAAAGAAAAATGCTCCTCAGAAGAAATGCCCAACTGGCACCAGGGGAACTGTGGGTGTAAAACTCATAAGTGTTTGAGCACCATCTGCCAAGATATTAAAAATGCAATTCCAGGCATAAAAAGCAGCATAACAAATTCAAGAACCCGCCAAGCACAAGGGGTCTGAAATCCTAGCTCCAAGAGGCCAGGAATAAAAGAGTTGACAAGACAAGAAACAAGTTTCTTGCTACGTATGGCTGGTCACCACTATAAATGTATACAGTTCTAAAAAAATAAGCTAGTACAAACAAGAAAGCTTATTCTTGCCTTTGAGAATCAGTAGAATAGCTGGTTTTGAAGTACTTGTACTTACTGGCAGAAGTTTTTTATTGCATACTCTTTTTCAGTATAGAGTCATTATACAGTAAATATCGTAGTCCAGAAACACATCCAAGCATTTATTCATGGCGCTCCTGGCCTCCCTCCCGTAAAGTTACTTTCCTTAGAGGCAACTCCACTCTGCACTTCAGGCAAACGGTCAGTGTAGCACGCCGCCAGCATTGCTGATTTATTTGTATTTAAAATTCAGTCCAAGACAGCAAGCACTGGGCTCCACGGAAGAAAATGCAGCCTTAATAATAGGAACAGAAAGCTGCGTGAAGTATTTAGAAATATTCTGATAATAATTATCTTGTGAGTGCTTCAGTCAACGGATAAAATGTAAGCTATACAGTCAGTTTCAGAAACTGTTCCATCTGAAAGATGGATAAACAGGATGTCTGTCCTGCACAGAGGCTGCTCTGAGCTGAAGGTTAGCTACAAAGCAGTTTCTGAAGCAAGCGTAGCTAAGCGAACAAGAGATAATAAAATACAAAGCATAGACAGTTCCAAATCAGCAGAAAAATATCTCTGGGTTGTGGGACTTAAAAAACCCACCAACCCAAGTGTGGTCTGTGCCCTGCCAGTCCCCTGTCTGCTTGACAAGACCGGCCTCATGGACAGATAGCCTGCAACCAAGGAGGTGGTAATATCCCCAAAACACAGCCTCCCTCACCCCACCTAGGCTAGGACACATCGCACTCTCCGCAGCCCCAGCTGAGCATTACAAGACAGACTCCCGCAGAGTGAGCGAAAAGCGCCCAAGTTGCTCCACTTGAGGGACTGAAGAGCAAAGGCATCCCACAGGGGACACACAAAACACAGGTTGGGCATTTCCATCAAACCCTGGCAGCATCATCACATTCAGCAAGTTACAACTGCAGATAAATCACATGCAGAACAATACAAAACAATGTACAGGGAGATCTAGTGCAAAAACACCCCCACACCTCAGAATAATTCATTGTATTCTGGTTGCCTGGGGAGGTTGTGGAGTCTCCTTCTCTGGAGATATTCAAAACCTGCCTGGACACCATCCTGTGCAACTTGCTCCAGGTGATCCTGCTCTAGCAGGGGGGTTGGACTAGATAATCTCCAGAAGTCCCTTCCAACCCCTGCCGTTCTGTGAATCGGAACAATTTTCAGGTTGGTAATTAAGTGTTATCTGCATCTCTATTAAGCATCATTTGGACCTCTAGAAGTATTGCATACCTCCTAACTAAAACATGATATCTGCTATAGCTGTGAGAATGTTAAGGTCACATTTAAGATTAGGAGACTTGTAACAAAAAGAAAGAATTTCAGATGGTCCATTAAGTATGCCACATTTAGAAATGGTCCATAAAGGCTGTAGTAACTGGATTTAATGGTTAATTATCCCATTACCACACCCACACACACCCCCCATCTCCAACACTTGACCATGCACCAATACTGGAAAAAGGAAGTATGACCCTGTACAATGTATAGGGGACAGCTGCATTTGCTAACAGGCCAGAATAATTTTGTTCCATGCCTCTCATATGAAGATGTTTGCATAACAGAGGTTATTCTTCATTCTGTTTCCATCCTAAATCTCTGGTTTGGGGGGGGGGGGGGGGGGGCGGGGGGAAGAAAGCCTTCTTCAGCAGAAGTGTCTAAGATAAACTTCATTCCTTATACCGATATTTGAACAAGTATTTCGGCCAAGAAAGGACTGCGGTTTTTAGTGAACTCCTGGGCTCTCAATAAGGCTTTCAATTAATCAATCACTAATTCATGAAACCTCAATAATTGATTGAGCACATGGCAGCAGCACCCCCAGAGAGAAGAGAGACAGCAATGAGATCAGCTCATCTGCTCATACTCCCCAAGTCTGGTGAACCTACTCTCCATCACCACACAGGTCATATCCAGAGTAATACCTCTGTGGTCCTTGAAAAAGAAGTGGGTCCGGGGTTCATAATGGGATAGGCTCAGCATTAGAGCACAGGGATTTGGTGCTAAACTGTCTCATCACTTGGCTGACTTAGCTGACCTCAGAGCCTCAGCTTTCTGGGCTCAGAGATAAATGGCTTTAAATGTTTCATCCAAATTCCTACTGCCTTCCCTTCCAGGCATAACAGGGCACCTTCCTCTGGGGTCACCTGTCTTTTCAGCTACCTCAGCAAGAAACTGGGTAGTCCAGTTGGCCAGGTACTGTCTGCAGCAAGTGACCAACATTATCACGTCAGAGCATCTCTCTACTGCCTTCATCAGCATATGAGTGTTTGATGACTAAAATTGTGGACAAGTAGATATCTAGCAAGACTAACTCCCTTTCTGCCAAAAAGCCACCCCATGGTCTCCCCATGCTACTAGCAGGCTGTAAGAGCAGGTGGATGGGTGTAAGATCAGGGCCCTGTGCACAGCACATCCTGCATCTCTTGCACTTGTGTTCACCACCACCTTGTCTTAAAGCAGAGAACTGCATGGATCAACAAAATCAGCCCCCTGCTCAGGTGCTGTTTGAACCTCTAAAAAGCATCCTGCTCTTTGCAGAGCATACTGCAGCAGGCTCCAGTTTCCCCATTTGCCACATAAACTGTCTTAATTACAGCTGCCCTGAACAGCACCAGTTAAAAAATAGCTGTCGTGAGGACAGCACAGAAACAGTGCCAGAGAGTTACTGCTCTCAGACCGTCGTAGCAGTGGGAATATCCTGAACCATACTCAGCTTCAGTCACTTGAAATCTGCAAGTGTCAGCTCCTTACCCGATTAGTCACAACTGCCTGAACGCTGTCACAGACAAGCGTGCATACACGGGCATTTGAACAGATTGTGACTTGTGCCCAGCTGGTTTGGAGCTGGTGAGACATGCTGCAAAGATAGGAGGTTTCAACTTGCTTCGTGCTTGTCGAGAACATTGTTGCTCTACAGTCCAGTCCACACCACTCACAAACATGAAGTTATTCTTTAAAAGAAAATTAAATCCCAGAAGAATTGTAGGGTTTCACTGTACATTTGGAGCTTTGCATTTATAGGGCTTAGAAGTGCTTTGTCCCTCCAGAAGCTCAGTTATCAGTGAGGAATTGCAACCCCTAACTTAGGTACCACAAAAAATTTACTGGAATCCAAAAATCCTGCTTTATATGCCAAATCCTGTTTCCAAAGGACACAGGAAGCTGGTTCTGTGTGTGTAGGATCCACAAAACTGGGCAAACAAGTAGTGAGTTTCCTTGGCTGTTCATCATGACGGACACAGAAGAGGCACGAGGATCAGTGTTAAGGAATTAACTCTGGACCAGAGGGAAGCGACAGCCATGAATCCTTTACTCAAATGCAGGTAATGGCCTGACTTATCTGAAATGCAGGAACCACATGTTCCCTCTTTGGCTGAGTGGACCTGGGTCACATCTCCAGTAGGGTATGGGGCATTAACAGCCTTGCAGCTTTCTTTTCCGTTGCCCCAAGATTTGCTTCACTTTTGCAGCATACTGAAATAACTGTAGGAACGCTTCTCAAAACCTTCCCTTCCCTCTCCTGAGGGACTGCTTGCGCTCCCAGCAGCAAATGTTAACAGAAGGGACCCCCCCCCAAAAAAAAAAATCCTATAAACTGAATAATGTCTGTAATCAAAGTGTCCATCCAACAACTGGTCTTGATTTAATGAAATATTGATGCCTGCATATTTGCCTGTGCACAACACATTTGCAGATGCAGACTGTATCTGTTCTCAGTAGATTGCACACTGCTTTGTAGCTGGCTTATTCCATCTGAAACTCAGAATAAAGATCATTACTTTAAATGAGGGCAGATGACCTTGTTGCAGGGTAGAAAGCACCAGAATGCTGTTGCATCTACCTGCCTACAGTGCCTTCCTACCGTTCCTTTATCTAGATTGGATTTTTCCCGCCCCCGTTTTCTCACTTTTTTTATCCACAGACTAAAATATCAACAATAAAGATTGAATATCCAACTTCTCCCACACTTCATCTAGCCCTGCCCTCTGTCCAGGAGGGAGTCCTTGCTGTGCTCACTGTGGGTGGGAGACACCGAGCATCAGTTCCTCACTCACTGGGAGAGGACACCTGGCTGATGCCTGGTGATTGTGGTCCTTAGTGGAGAGGATGGGAGACCTGCAGTCTGCTCCTGTGTGCTCATCCGTTCAGAGGGCGTACTGACGGATTTGAGCCAAGGCTTTCCTTTCTCTAGGGAGCCCCTGGATGATTCAGCTACATAGTAATTCTCTTGTATTCAAATCCATTGGTACCTTAGTATCCTATATAGAGAGCACCTCTCAGCAAGACAGGCTTCTCATACTCCCTATCTCGGAACGCCGTATGGCCAGGTTCACTTAGAAGTGGAAAACATGCGTTCAGAGTCCTCCAGCAGAAAGAAAATTAAATCCTAGGACTGCCTTCACTGGTTGAATGCTTAACCTGTTGTGTACTGCAATGAAGAAATGATGGCAGACAGAAGACCACCTTCTGGATCATACTACACGGAATCACCCAAATGCAGTATCTACTTTGTTATCAGCCACTTGTAAGATAAAACAAACTTTTATTGTGCGGAAAAAATAGCCAGAACAATCTCTGGACCAAAGGGGAAAATGCCACTGTAGTTATAACAAAGTATTACCAGCCTAGGCAGTGAAACTACCCTGGTGAAATTAACATTAAATTCCTAGAGGCTGCCATAGACAGCACTTAGGCACAAGCCTTATTGCCAGATAAATGAGTTAAAAGGGCCATCACTGGAAGTAAAGCAGCTTTTAATGGTTAAAAAAAAAGATCTGGAAACCGTATTCATTATAGGCATCAGCAGAGGCCTGATGCTGTCAATTTTGTACTAGTTCTGCTGCTTCAAGGATCAGACCTTGCAGCTATTGTCTCTACCCTGTAAATATGCAAACTGAAAGACTTCCAGACTTGCTAACATATGCAAAAGTAATTGCTTCAGAGACCCTAGATAATGCAAACAAATAACATGCCAATTTAATGTCTGCTTCTCTTGTTTTGCAAGCACAAAAAATGGTCTCAGGTTTTTTACATCTGATTATCCTGGATACCTAGGAGAAGATTTTTAATGAAGTTCTTTGCCAGGTGAAACTATACTGCCTGTGTTTACAGATCCACAACACAAGTTCCTAAAACGAGCACTCTGGCAAAAAACACACACATAAACCAAAATATACTATGAGCACAGAGGCAAAACAGCTTCCACGCAAGCAGATTTTAGCGTCTCTACCTTTGCCCATTAGGCCTTCTAATTTCTTAGATTCAGGTTTTGGGGTTCTTTGTTTTGTTTTTTGTTTTTTTTTTTTAAACACTCCTGAATTTTTGTACAGTATATTGATTTAATATATCAAGAAATTAATCTTGTTATTTCATAAATATTCTTAAGTGAGCTACATTAAGTTCTTTACAACTAGAGAACAAAAAGATATTTTTATTCCTATAGTATCTACCAAACAGGTCCTGCTCTAGGGTCACAGACTTCCGTGTATGAAGACTAAGAACAATGCTTATTGTATACTGCATTCAAATTGCTTTCAAGTCTGGAATAAGCTTTGATATATGCTTAGTCATCTCCCCTCAAATTATAAGCAGAACATGGTTTTGCTACTGGCTTATTTATCTACTTCCAAAAATACTACTAACAGGGGGATATTTGTGATGCTTTAATAAATGACCCAAAAAGTTAACCTACTTCCCCACTCTTATAGTGTGGGTATGTCCATATCACATTCAAAACACACCTACCTCTTATGGCGTTAACTGCAGCGCATAGATCAGCTCTGCAAAGTCATTATTTGCAAATCTTTAACACATAGTGGACTTCTTCCTATACAAGGTGTGTATAGCATTTCTGTTATTTAATGTCAACTCAGAGGCAATGCCACTATAGGTTTTACACACACATTTTACATGCAGTAGGGCACCTCCTGCAAGAGCTTACAACTAATCCCCTCTTTAAGCATCTCTTATGGTGCACATAGAGCAGCAATCACGAGAAGCCAACACAGGAGGGCATCTGTGACCCAGGCAACTGGTCTAGAGTTATGCTAAAATTGGCAGCTGGGCTCAGCTTCAAAGACATGCACAGCCTTCATCTGTAGCATCACCCAAATCCTTCTCTCCCATCTCCCCAGCCACTACTCAGCAGTATGAAACAACCATCTTTTATCCTCACTAGGTCATACTTAACTAATATCACTCTTGTTTATTCTCCTTTTCCCCACCCATCCAGCAGCTTTGCACAGCAGCAAGAGCCTATTTTAATGTCCAGCTTCCCTACAGCAACAATTCCACCTTCTGGTGCCCAGTGAAAGTCAAACCTTCCACTTTCAAGTTCTCTTCCCTCACTAAGCAGCTGCTAACGTGACTTTTCTGACTTCCCTTTGGAAGGAAGGCGCTCCAGCTCCTTACATAAGGGCAGCAAAAAGTCATTCTCCACTGAAGTAATGTCATGGTAGAAGAGAGAAGGGATCACCAAAAGAAAACGATGTGATGCCGTGGACTGTCAGCTCCATGCTATCAGTGCCACGCGTGCCTCCAGGTCTGCCCGCTCTCCCAGGCCGTTCAGCAACCACCATACCCCAAAGGCATTAGTCTGTACTGAATCTGGCTTCAGATCCTTCCGTAGTAACACAACTTCGATTCAGCCGATTCTTCCCTCACAAGTATTTTGTTGGCATCCACATGGACTTGGACAAAATGATATGTTTTTCTGGGCGTGCTAAAGAGGTTTTTATTCCTCTTGTCCTGCCTAACCCAGAGACTTGGAAGACATCAGGAATCCACCCCACACACTTTCATTCAGCCACAGGTGACTTGAATTCTCTTATCAATAAAGACAAGCCCTGCTGTATGTAATTGCTCACATATTTAATTGCCATGGCCAAAATTGATCAATTAGTGAAAACACAAGGGTTCAAACATAAAACAGACAACGCAGAAAAGTTTTGGAAGTGCTAAGTTCACATCAAATGAGCTCACATCTAGATCCCTTTTATAACTTTTCACAATATTATTGCCCAGAAACTGTCCTGATAGTTCACTGCTGTGAACAGACATTTGTAGGGTAAAAAAAAAAAATGAGCACAATCTGATATGCTGGTGGGATGAAGGACTTCAATCCAGAAGGAAGAGAGAAGGCCTGAAAATTCAGGTGCCATCGTGCAAAGATACTGCAAGATCTTTCCAGGATTTGGAAGAAAACTATTGGCAGCACCCAAGTAAAATAACAGAGCCAGGGAAAGTTTCCAAGGGAGTGGGAGGGAAGAGAGAATGAGAAGCTCTTCCAGAGCAGGATTTGGTACATCTAAGCTGGACTCTTGCTCTGAATTGCCCTCCACAGCACCTTCCCTCTGTCCTCCTCAGCTCCCATCACCTGCAGAGGACAGCATCTGCCTCCTACATGAGCTGCCCGAGGTTTCAGGCTCAAAACCAGCTTCACCCTCCCTCACAATTCCACCAAACTGCAAGACTCCCTTCCATTGAACAACAGATACACTGAAAGTAGAGCACAGTCCTCTTCCCTAAGTGAATCTAGCACATCTAAAAATCTTAAAATCAGTTTGGATGTGAAGAGTTTTAATCACATTCCTTAACAGGAAAAATAGGTTCAGGCTTTGATGCGTCTCTAGTTTAAAATAGAGTCATAAATTTCACTTGAGCATTTAAAAAGAGCTAAATAAAAACCTTAAAAGCAGACATGGATTTTTTACAAACATATCATGTACAATGTAGAAGGGCAAAGATTTGATTTTACAGTACCTTGGTCTGCAGGCAATGGGCAATTCATTTATTGGGTGCCACAGGCATGCAGCACATCCGGTGTTAAAAATAGACATGGAAACCAAGGCAGTTCATTACGAACCTAAAGACAGATAAGGGCAGCATCTCCCTGGTGATGCATTAAAAAGAATGAAGGGAAGAAAATATCAACCCCAAGAGATATTAATCCACTGTGCTGGACACTGCAAATGATGCTACCACACTCTGTAGGTAGCGCTGTGCTTATGAGGTCCTGGGATTTCTCTGAGGAGTGAGAGCAATCCTGTCTTGGCTTTGTGGCAGCGCATGTGAGGAAGGAGTACAAAATCCCATGTGCTACACTAAGGAACTTGGTCCCTCCCCTTATTCAGCTGTTTGACATTAGGAGTTACTTCACGTTTAGGCCACTGCGAGGACAGTTTGGTACAACCAGTGGACTGGCCTTCCAGTGAAATTCAGGTATAAACAGAATACAAACACTGGTCACAGCCTTCGTGTCCATTCCAGCTCCCTCCAAGGCCAAACTACCAAGGGGTTCATCCAAGATCCTCAGTCCAAGACCCAACCTTGGGCAACTCTTTCAAGAAAAGAAGCATCCATGTGGCTGCATCATCCTCTCAGTACTTCCTTGGGCTCAAAACACCTGGCAGTTTTCTCCTTACATTTTACTAACCCTACAGCACTTGCTGTAGTCTCTCCCCTAACTTCAGTCATCTCTGTCACTCTCCTGGGCTGGTTTGTCATTCAGATTTGGCCATGGTTGTCCTTTCCCTCCTTTCAGGTAAGAACAGACAGCTCTCGCTGCCTACCTCAAGCTCCAGGACCAGTACCCCTCAGGCAGACATGATCCTGTTTCATTTGCAAGTGGTATTATATACATATTGGGGGGGGGGGGGGCCACACAGCAGAACTGTTTGCAAACATCTCATGGTCACATATCCCAGCATTGAGCGGGGTATGTAGACAAAGGGCTGGTAGCTGCAGCTGGAGACAGCGGGAGGGTGGGTGCTCCGGCTGGCAAGAGGGAAGACATGAATGAACAGTGCAAGCCAAAGGAGAGAGCAGCTGCTCCCAGGGAAATGCAGGAACACTGGTGGATACAAGCTCCTGGGGAAGACCACAAGGAAACTCTTGCCATGGAAACAGAAGCTGACTGAGCAACCAAACTGAGGGCAACTTCAGATGGAGATCCATGCCAGGTGACATGTGGAAGTGCAGACTGTTCCACCTCCTGGAGGACTGTTGAGACAGGATGCAGAGGAGGGACAGCTTATGATATAAGGGTCTAACAGCTTGGAGACACTCCTTTCCAAAGCCTACAGGTGAATTTAGGACCACCAAGTCTCTATTTTCTTTTGCTGGGAACAAACTGCTAAGACACCTACTGGCAGGAAGGGAATATATTTTATTTTCCTCTAGCTGGAGTCAAATATAGTGATTGAATATCCTGTTACCATTAGTTGTTGTTCAAACAGCTGTTCAGTTACATTATGACCATAGGGGCAAGAACCTCCTGACCCAACACAATTTTTCCATTATTTTGGCTTGAGCATTTTCTTTTTTTTTTTTTTGGAAATTCTCTCCAGATCAATAGTCTTAACTTGAATGAACATCTGAGCTTAAGTCCAACATTAAAAGATGACAAAGCTCCTTAGTGCATATGCATGACACCATAGCTCTTATTACATCAATATCCCTTTTTCAACAAGGGTAATTGAGGAGTTGCTCTTATCTCTTGCTAACCAAACTCAAAAACTGGTTAATGAATGGTGAAGGAGATTCACCTGACCCCCACCTACGTGCCCACATGGCAGAGAAAAGGTCAAACACTCACACTTGCTAGCTGCTACACTTTCAGCTAATTTCTAACTTTTCTAACACACTACACATCTAAAGTTCAGCGCCCTAACCTAGCAAATAATGATGGCCCATAGATCTCCCCAATGCAAAACAGGACTGTGTTTCACAGGATCGCACAGGAGACGCGTACAATAATGTTCATGCAACTCTCTCTCCAGCTTCTGTACCATGACTATTTTTGCCAGGGTGCAGACGTGCAATACAGAAAGGCCTTGAATCACAACTGAATGAGGAAAACCAAAAAGGAATATTAAATAATTGCTCATTCATCGAACAAGACAAACATTTGCATTAGACTGTGACTAGTACAAGAACATTTCATGACACACGAGGACTGTGAAGACAAGCATTCTTGACTTTGCAGTCTTAATGTCCTTCGCTTTCCTCACTCCATTCCCTTTCCTGCCAAAGAAAAACTACCCCATCTCATAACAGCAGCCAAAGGAGTATTTGTAATGTGCCTTTCTAAGAAGTGGGACTGAAATGGAAAAATCCAACTGGGAAGCTTATTAAGTAAATTCAGTCTTCAAACATGTTTTCATCTTGGACCCTCATAATCCAATTCTGTAGCTGAGATGTGTTTGTTTTCTAAGCAAAGAAATTTGTTTCCTGCCACGCAAAAAAAAATTGATACAAAACAGAAATTTAACACTACTCTCCAGAAAGAGACTGAAAAGGTGTTCCCTGACTGTGTGCTCATTTGTAGTACATGTCTACTGATAAGAAAGTTAAGCTACTGCAGGGAAGCTTTCAGCTCTTTCTGCTGTCATAACCCTATCATATGCCCATATGAACAGATATGAGGCTAATGTTATTCAGTGTACACTTGATAGGTAATAAAATTTTGATCTTGAGCCTTCCCTATGGTTTCACTTATGCTGTGGAAGGCAATAACTGTACAGATGCAAGGCAGTAAATGATTCCTTGCAATAGTATGGGATACCTGACAGGCTAACACCTTATCTGTTTATTCATTACAGCCACTGAGCTGCACCAAGAGAAAGATTCAGTTAGTCATGGAAAAGCAGTAAGTCACCAGGCCATTAAAACACAGAATTTCCACTTGGGCAGAAGAGTCATTAATAACAATAAACATGCTCTTAGAAGTACCACACCAAACCTTACAAGAAGTGACTGGGAAGGTCCAGGCACAAACAGCCAGAAGCAGAAAATCAAAGTGATCCAGATGAGACACTAGTATTCTCAAACGGATAATACAATGCAATGACTTTCACCCCCATGACTGACATCTACCTGGACCAGCAACACCAGGCAATTCACTGAATTATCCTGGATCACCTCTGTAGAAAAGGTTGCAGTTTAACACCGGCCTATTATAAGACACTAACATCTGAAAAATGCTCTCACATTTAAGAGAGTAGTTTAATGCCTGATCCTCCTTTTATATTTTTGTTTGTGTTTTTATGGTTTTGGTTTTTTCAAACCACGCCCTACTGCCATTTTCCTGCCCTCCACCACATACTGCGACTGTCACCGCAGCCGCTCCCTCGCAGCGTGAGCGGATGCTCTGGAAACACTACCATGGGATGAGAGGCTGTGCACAAAGCCCCCCTGCCACAACGCTGTCAGCAATCAAACAGGTTTTGGGCTGGGTGCTGTTAGCCCTACCATAAGGGAAAGATAACATCACAAAACAAGGCATCTGTCACCTTTCAGTGTTACACGGCACAATGCAGAGCGGGAGACAGCGCACGGCCTGTGGTTCCTGTGGTCATTGTGACAAGTCATCCAAATAAGTTGCACAGGATCAGGAGCTGTGTTCAGCCTGATTTGCCAACACTCAGCCTTTCTCAGGGTCAGCCTCAAGCCTCAGGCCCATGATTTCAGAGAATGGGTGTGCTGCGCTTCTGCGGTGGCATCCTGGGTATTTTAAACTACAAAACACAACACATTTATAGAAATCTACAACATGCAAAAGATAAAATTCCAGGGATTGTTTTTGGTAGATAGGGTGGTATTGTGTCAGAAGGAAGCAACTGCAATGCTAATGTGGATGGTACATCTCAGAGGAGCCTTCTGCCACATGTCCCACAGGTGTAGCATCTTGTGTTTGTCTGACATGAAACACTCATCCAGTGAGCAGAAAAACAAAGCCCATGACAAATGCTTCTGGTTTCTCCAGATACCAGCATTACACTGATCACTCATACAACTGTGGTTAGGGTGAGAACAGTAAGCTTTACACCAAATAGCAATATATGCTCAAGAATCTGGTCTCATAAAAAGACTTATCAGACTGACAGGAAACAGGGTGGCTTAGGTGACCCAAAAGTAGTCCAAGAGGTATAAGGAATGAAAAAGCCTATTAGGGTAATTAAGTTGCCAAACTACAAAGCAGGCATGTCCCCATTCTCAACCCCTTGTTAGCCCAACACACACCCAGGAAATTATCCAGCCAGAAAGCGAGTTTGAGACACCAGTTTTCAATAAGAAGCTGTCAAAGGTGGACTGGATCAGTACAGGTGCATCTCATGAAAATCAAGAAAGACCCTGGATGACAGTGCTCCTCACTGGAGCTCAGCTGACTTGGGCAGCCCTGCCTCAAGCACAAAGCCAGCTCTGAGCATTGCAAGAAGCAGTACGTGGATGGCTGGGTGCTGCCAGCTTCAGTTAGCAAGAGTCTACAGGCAGAAAAAAAAGACTATCCTAAAAATGTGTTTGTGTTTGAAACAGAAGGTGGTGGTGGACACTCCCAACGTAATGATGAGGGCAGACAAAAAAATAATTATTTACATAAAACCATATTAGTGACTGGACAGTTAAAAACATTCTCAGTTCCAGCCTCTCGTTACTCCTGGCCTGTTTGACAACAGAGGCAGAAAGGACGTCACGTTGGCACTCACAGCATCTGCACGCAGGACAGAGAACCCTCTGAAGCTAGCAGGTGGGAAAGCCAGGGATTAAATGCCTGTACGTTCCTGCGTACAAACAAGTCCAAATTAATTTCAGGCTAAGGTCCCCTTGCATAACTGGAGATCCCGGACTGGGCTGCACTGGTAGTTCTCATGGCACAGCTGCTGAGCAGCTACAAATTAGCATGGCACATTGAAGAAAACTGGGATTTTAGTAACACACATGGCAACAGCTGTCTGAGCTATGTGCTGAGACTTACTATTGCAAGCCCACTTTCCTCTCTGCTAACATACTGAGCACGCTGCTATTTCGAGCAAGTATCCCAGAGATAATACACACCGGAGCAAAAAGGCAGAATCATTTCTTTAGTGTTTATTATGCATTACTAATAGAAGGAAGATCTATTTGTTGTTTAGCTGCACAGACTCGCAGGTTTCTTTTTCACTGGGGACTCACTTAAATATTTTCAAAAAATCCAATCCATGGTGGAAGGGGGTTCCTGAAGCATTTAAGAGCAGCGAGAAGAACAAAAGGAAGCCAAGACGCTGGTGAAACACGGAGATGATGATACTCTGGGGGATAGGGGCATCAGTCGGTAATTCTGGCTACGGACTACCTGAGAGCACAGTGGTACTGCTGTAATATCTGGTAATTACCCACAGTATTACACGCTGCCCCTGCCGCCCCCCGCCCGGCGGGTTTGCGGCGTGCGAAGAGCTCCCCCAAGCTGCGGCGGGTCCGGCCGAGCGGGGCCCCCGCCCCGGGGTGAAGGGGTGAAACGCACCGCAGCCTTTGCAAAACATCTGGCCGATACTCCTGGCAGCACAAGGCGCGGGGGGGGAGAAAAAAAAAAAAAAAATCGCTGTCAGCCCTTGTAATTCTTGTTTGCAACTTGTATACAACTGGCTGATCAGTTTAATTCCTCTTTATCTACATCAGGTTTCTTTAACCCTGCCAGGCATCTGCTGCTCCTCCCAGCCTTATCGTTTTCTTTCTTTCTTTCTCCTTCTGCCTTCTTGGGTGTTTGCCATTTCTCAGTTTTTCAGTTCCAATTCCCTGTCACTCTCCCTTCCCCCTTCAGCCCCATCCCTTTCTCCTCACTGTACATCTTGTTTTTCAAGACAAAATAATGAGTTATTCAGACAGAAATCCATACATCTATTGGATTAAATAAATACTAGGATGTGTTTGACTGTGTAAAGAGGATGTATACATATCCTGAACCCTTTCTGCCCCTTTAATATGGTATCCTAGGCAACCTGAATTTTCATGTTGGAGATACAACCATCCGAGCTTTTCTTTTTCTAATATAAAAATTAACCTTTGCACATCATCCGAGAATTTCAGAAAGCGCATAACCTGATTATGCCTAAACTCTATGAATTATTCATTTGTCTGCAAGCAAAAGAGATCAGATTTAATTATGTTTGAGGGACATCTATAGAATTAAATGTTGAAATCCTCATTTGCCTACCTAGCAGTTTTAAACACAACCCACGTTGGGCTTTAAATGTACATACATATGCACAGCATTAGTTCAGAAGATGTACGAAGGGAAATTAAAAATATACCAATACCTCCATACATATAAACAATAGACCTGTCTACTCAAGTCACTTGTATATTAAAACCAACACAAGTTTATCTCCATTATTACAAAATGAAAACAACAATAAATTAATAATACTAAGTTATCCAGATTGTGGGCATGGGTTATATAAAATGTTCATGCACTCTGTTTATAACATCAGTTTCTTAAACAGCTATAAGCCAACAAAAAAATGTGTATCAATCACAAAGTAACAGCCTCTTGTCACATTTGGCATACCTTAAATCAACTTCAAATGAGAGACTTGGATTGTAATCAACATTAGTTGTCTGTGTAAGCACTTTACAGAACACTTTTACTCCGAAACACTAATGAAAAGTGCCTTACAAGAGCTATAATAATAAAATAATATAAACGCTTCCACCTTTTTAAAGGAACTCATTGCCAAAACCTAAGATACACTCTGCTTTTCCCCTCAAAATTATTTATTTTAAGGGATGAGTCACCACTGCATTCATTTAATTTTACACACACATGTAACCTAGAAGATTTCATTGTAGCTGTTCCCCAGTAAAACTAGAAGCACATCACAGTTAAGTGATCCCATAATTTCTCTGTATCGAGAGGTTGGCTTTAATTTTGTTATTTGGAACTGCTAGTATAAATCAAAATAATTCACTGACAGCGAGCACTCTTGTTCGCAGGGCCTGACGTACAGGCTAGTTCCCTTCTGATGGCCAAGTGACCCACAGCCACGGTCACCGCGTCCCTCACCCCCGCAGCCAGCAATACACGCAACCAGCAGGTGAAGAAGTTGCATTGCCTCAGTTTCTCTACCTATAAAAAAGTTGATGACATTGAACTTTTTTCGGGTAGTATTTCAGGACCTACTGAGAAAAGGCCTATTTAAGAGGCTGCTATTCCTCTTAACTGCTGAGGGGGGATTTCCAAAGCCAAAAAGAGAAATTGATTTTTATTCGTATTTTCTGGTGGCTTGTTTTGTGAGTTTGGGGGTTTCTTTTCAAATCAAGTTAAGCATAACTTCCCTATATGAAACTCTCTCTCAATGTTTGGCTTTTCAAAGGGGTATAGAAGGGATCTGGAGAGCAAAGCACCCGATTCCTCCAAACGTTGCAGCTTCAACATTGTCTTACTCTGAATGTACAACTGCACTTACAAAAATTCATTTGACTGAGAAACAAACGTAACGTTTAGTAACAAATAAAGGATAACTCTTCCCAGACCTCTGCATAAAACAGAGCATTGAGTGTATGAAACGAGATGGTAGGTCTCAGCTGATGATTTCTCTACACCCTTCAGGTGGGGACAGCTGTTCATGTGTGGCGCATACAGACGTGTCACTAAGTATGACGTGGTCAGTAACCCCCTGATAGTCTTGAACTGAATCAACGTTGAAAAAAGAGAAACCAAACAAATTTAAAAACTCTAGGCTACCCAAAACATAATGAAATGTTTAATATTTCATTACTCTCCCCTCCCTTGCTACTGTGAAAAATGAACAAGTGACAGGAATTGGTATTAGATATGGGTCAATGCGGCAAAAATCAGATCTGGACTTCAAATCCCCTGAAGACTGCAGGGATGGGTTCCCATATTTAACAACAACATACAGCAAAGGCTCTTATTTCTATGTCTAGGACAAAAGAAAACATTTTCAAAGTCGGTAGCCTAAATCTAACACCTTAGTTTTTAAATCAGAGGTCTAATTTCAAGACAAATTGAGTGCCAGAGATAGCAATTAATTTTATTAGTTTTCACCTAGTCTTTCTAGACAAATCTCAGTTGTGAATTGCCAGTACAGAAAAAATAACCAGAACGGCTTTTCCCCGGTCCCTTCCTCTGCCATTGGGAGAGGAGTTGGCCACAACAGCCCAAGGTATTTCATTCCAAACGTGGCACGCGTTCGCCACAGTAGCCTGAAGCAGCGCCTACGCTTGGGATGAAGCTTGGTTTATGCTACAGCTGTTGTCTTGTAAAGGACAGAGACAAACTGTTCAGCCCTCCCTGCCCAAAGCTTCACACGGGGAGCAGTCATGCACAGGAGTAACCCCATTGGCTTCAGTTACTACTCAGCAGTTGGAATATCAGCATCCCGCTAAAGCATCTTCATTTTCAGCTGCTGAGCGGCCACGCGTGCTCGCAGAGCCAACAGCTCTGAAAACGAGTGTGTAATTCTGCCTTCAGGAGGCCGGCAACGGGCCTCTGAACGTGCCTGTCATGGCTGGTGTGAGTGCACACAAATAAGTTGTTGTGGGTTTATCCCAGGGTATGATATATAATTTAAATGTATATGGTTGTAAAACTAGAAGAGACCCTGAAAATTGCTTCCCTTCCCCTATCTAACACCTCTTTGTACCAACAAAGCCTCGCGTACAATGTAAATTGCAAGTCTACCCCGATGTTTTTTTCCTACAGGATGCCTTCTTGCAGTTTACTTTCCATCGCAAGGCAACTAAATGGCTAGCATTATATTTTAATATTTTAACATACAATGTTTCACTGCTTTGTGAAATATTAATGAGTCTTTGCTGCATCCTTACGTAACTGCTGTAGGTGTCTAGACTGCCTGCTTACTTCAAAACTGCTATGCTGCAATAAATTTAGGTTTTCTGTTACTTTTCTAAATGCATCATTTTCTGCTATGAACTCCCTGCCTCACATAAATAAAAAGACTCTATGGATAATTGTCTTCACACGGCAGCACTCATACAGTCTGAGCGCAGGGGTCTTTCAGCCCACAGTCTTGCAAAGATTCATAACAATTTAAGGACGCACAAAGATTAACCTGACTTCTGCAGTACCCAGATAAATATTATGTCCCCTCCTTTCAGAAATCAGGGATATTGCATTGTATAAGCATACTCTTTCAGAAGCCACAATTCAAACACATCCATGTAGCCAGGCACTCCAACACCAATTTTAGCATAAGCTAAAATCCCAGCAGTACTCATACTCGTGCCAATATGAAGCCTCAATGGGACTTTAAAAACATGCTTGAAGCTAAATCCATAGTGGGCCTAGCTGAATTGAGAGAGATTCAAACATGGGGGCTGATGTGCTCTCCCTGCTGACACCAGAGGCGGTGGCACATCTGTAAAGGACTTGTCTGATTCGGGACAGCCCATGCGGCAGGGCAGGAGGGTCACAGTGGTTTCTTTCTGGTTTGGAGTTTGTTTTTTCTTAGTAAAGGAGATAATTTTTCCCCCATGGAAATATTTGAATTTCCAAAATTCTAAAGAGCCTTATCTATCTGTTAAAAAAACCTCTCAGTTTGCTTGGCACCTCATTTCCGCTCCTTTCTTATTCCTATCACTAAGGCACATTCTTCTTTTTTTATTGCAAGTAACTTGCGTGATGGTAATTCCATACAAGTTTAGAGATATTTTGATGGTAAAGACATAAAGTTTGTTAACCACTCCAGACAAGTTGCCAACACCCGTACAATGACTGGCACCTCACCAAATCCTAAAAGATTAACAGCAAGAAACTAAAACCAAGGACCTGCTACCGTTCTCTGGTAACTGCCTACAGCCCTCCAGCAGCAGAGCTGGTACTGTTTAACATCAGCCCTACAAATATTTTGCAGTCCTTCCTCCCCTCTAAGCTTGTAATCAAAAACGCCATTGAAACCATTGTTTTATGCAGCTTTGCAAGCAAACTCTGGTGCCCTCACTCCAGCTTAACAGAGCACAGGCTAGAAACGCTGCTGTATCACCCTCAGCCATAGCATACCTGCATCCTCTCTGCCAACATACACCTCATACATGGGGCTGGAGGTTACACACGGGCTGCGTAGTAACCACTTACATAGAGGTGGATTTTCACCAGGAGAACAAAAATTGAGTGTTAGTTTTACTTCTTTCTCTTGAGTGGTCTCAGTTTTTATCTCTGTATTATGTCCACCTGAAACAAAGTACATCATGTTTGTCACCTGCACAGGTTTGCTTATAGCTGTCTCTCCATCCAACACAGAGCAGAGGATATTGTACCAGCCCTCTAGAAACATTTCATATGAGTCTGTATCGTAAGTCAGAGAGTTACATCCCTATCCCCCAAGTAGAACAGTTATAACTAATAAAATAACTTATTAAATTTACTACATTGTCTAACCAACTATTATACACGTGCTGCAATTCTTCCCAATGCAACACTGAGTTGTCAGAGCCACAGCCGCAGATGCTGTACAGTCACACTTAAAGTACAACCATTTTCAAGGGGCTTTCCCCCGGAGACTCTGTAATCTTGCATAAGCATTAGATAGCTAATATTAACCTTGAACCCAGCAAAGTTTCCAAGCCCACAGACATCTTTACAGACCCAGTATCTGCTGCAAGTTAGGACAGTTCATGCTTCAGGAACCCTCTTATCAACACAACTCCCATCTGCCTCCAATTACTCAAATACAACACAGAGGAGAAGGTCAGCACAGTTTCAGCACACAGCAAGGCAGATGAGGCCACGCTCCCAGCACCACCTAAGTCAAGCTTTAGCATTGACTTCAAATGCAAAAGTTTTCCACCAGCTCCTCCCTCCAAGGAGCCTGCAGCACACAGCATGCTTTGCAACTGCTACTCACTAAGGAGCAAACTCACCTTTTCACTCCAGAGCTTGTGGGGGGTACCTCCTGAGTTGACAGGATACTTCACCCCCCAGAAAGCCAAGGATATGGAGGTCTCCTAGTCACGGGGCAGCTTGTGCAGACCAGAGGAACTTGTCTCACCTTCTAATAAGAGCAACCACAACAACAACCAAATTTACTGCTTGCAGGTGCATGGAAATAAGAGTTACTACAGCTGTGTGTGTTTATATATTTGATGCTCATTTCACTGATAAGTGATATAAGAAAGCTGGGAGAGTCCTAGTTCTGCTTAATTGATGAGAGCTGTGAAATGGCATGACTATCTTCACAGGGGAAAGCTGTGCTGTAGCAACCATCTGTGACCCAAAAGGGCTAAAAACTAGCTACAAGTCTTCAGAAGCCAGGGACCCTCTCTGGTGCTGCTGGTCTGGAGTAGAGGGCTGCTTACTTATTCTAGAGGAGTAACACCTGTGAGATCTCTCAGCAGGCTTCTTCCAACAAGGTTGACCAGCTAAGATAAGCTAAAATAGAGACATTTCTTGCAACCTTGCAGGGACAGTTTTCTTCTGTCAGCAGCTGCCACGCTCCTTCAAACCCTCCTCCTCATGTACATTGCTTGAAGAGAGTTTGCAGATGCTCTCACCTCAACTGCTGAGCTCATCCTTCCTCTCCTTGGCCAGCCTGAGAAGCAGCAGATTTCTGGCCATCGTCATGGGATGAAGCCTGCACACAGCGCAAGTGTATCACCCTGGTTTTCCACCAGTGCAAAGCACAGCAACTGCACAACAGAGGCATGCTGCTGTTTCCTGCAGCACATCCTTGGCTGTGGGTGCAAGGTCCTGGGTTTCCCCCCAGAGAATCAAATTGCTCCCAAGCACCTTGTAGCATAATACTCAACCCCTAACAGCACACAGGTCCTCCCATCTAAAATGCAGCCCCATCTGCTAAGTGGAGAGTCTCAATGCAGTGCCTTTGCAAAGGATGATCTCTTTTTGCACGTCTTTACTTACCACTATAATCTTAGAATGCGTACAGCATGGAGCACGTAGGACAGTCCTTCAAACTCAGTGTCTGCTTAGTGAAGATAGACTCTCCTGATTTTAAAGTATGGGAGTCTTACCCTGTGGGTGTTCAACACCTTGCAAAGTCAAAAAATTGATTCATGTCACCTGAAAATAGACCAAAAAATACAAAATAGGAGGTTCTGACCTGCATGATTTGTTCACGATCATGCAGCCAGACATGAGGCCAGAACTAGTAAAGACTATCTCCTCTTTGAAAGTACTCTTGGTTTAAAGAAATTCAAGTATTTGAAAGCAACGACTAGAGCTGAGAGTAGCAAATTATGTCTACAAATGTGCCTTTATGAGCCCATCCAGCTCCCGTAGAAATCAATAGGGTCCTGCCCCTGTTTAGCTCAGACTCTAGAAGACAGATTACCCTCCTAGCCATGTAGGAGTGATCCTTCACACCAAAGCTCTCTGAGCAGAGACGAGAAGGGAGAAATTGTTTCATCAGACATGTTCCCTGGGCCAAATGCTCTGAGGCACTCCCTGCTCCATGGGCACAGCACAGCTGCCTTCTCTTTTCCAAAAATTTGGTGCAGATGTGCATGCTGCTGGTTAGCACAGTTTTCACCCAATTCAGAAAAGTGCATCTTCCTTCTCTTAAAATAAGAAAGATGAAGAAAGAGAGGCAGAAAAATACTAACCTGGCATTAAAAAAAACCCAAAACAGCTGGAACTCAAAGCCATTTCGGATTCCGTGGATAAGAATGAGGCATAGAGGCAGGGAGAGCAAAAGCAGTGCACAGCCGTTCTCCTCAGCCTTTTGCCCTTCTGGCTGAGAAGGTGCTAATTTTTTCTGCAACCACCATTATTCTGGCTACCCCAGTAAGAAACGACATTGAGCTCCTCACTGTTTCTAGAATGAACAGAGCTCATTAAAGTCACCTAGAGTTAACGCTGCTGATCTTTAATCCTCTCTTCTCTATTTCATAACCACTGTTGTATGAAAGCTGTTTGAGCTGTGAGTCCACTTTTGCTGTATTCCCCTGTAGACAGGCATGGCCCTGTCATGGAAAAACCTGGAATGAACTCTGAGATCCTGTTATGAGTGGCAAAACCTCCCTGGATTTTAACAGGATTGAGATTTCACTCATGCTCTTCAGGAGGCACCTTTCTGTATGGCAAACCCGCTGCAGAGTTCGGAGGCTTGAGCTGAGCCCCTCCGCAGGATCGGATAGACTCCTCGCTTGAGTCCCCACCTGCACGTATTTCTCCTGTGAAACCTCACTTCGTTTTTCCTGCTGCAGTTTGAACGCCACAGGTAAGGGCCCTGTCAGCCTGTCTCTTTGAAGATTATTTTATTGTCACTCGTCAGGACTGAACATAGTGTTGGACTCCCTGGTCTGCGCTTTTGTTTCATTCTTGTAGCGTATGGCTGTGTGTTTTAGTCCTTTCTTCTGCCCCCAGAAATCTTTCGCTTTTGACCCCACCAGCTCTTCACAGGAGATAATTAGAAGCACTGCAAAGCTGTCTGAAGGTGCCCCAGCGCAGCTTGACGCCAGAGTGTCAGTGACCGTCTGCCTCCCTGACCGCAGCCGTTCATCCGAGCAATGTGGCTTCTGCTCTGAGAGCAAGGGCCAAATCCTACAGTCTTCGTTTGACCTCAGCTTGCAAGGCAGTTGGTTACTAAGGAAGGCAAGTTACCATCAGTGGGCTTTCTTCTTTCCCTTTTGGCCCCGGCTCGGGGTAGAGAAAAGACTCGCAGTAAAGTTAGCAGAGCTGAACCAAGCCCTGGTACCAGGAGGGATTACACACAGAACAGCCCCTGCCTTTTGATAACACCCCAACTATATGGGCTCATATAAATTTTGTAGCGTGCAATTTTAACAGCTAACAAGCCATATAGTTTTTATTACTGAGACAGTAATAACATTTTTATTAGTTTTAAATGCTCTGCTGTCAGGCAGAGGACTTCCCCTTCTGTAGAGCATCTCTTGCTCACAAAGTGTACTGTCTGCTGATGGGTAAGTGAGAGCTGCCTGGGTTTGGGGTGATCACAATGAAGACATTGGAGACAGCAAACAAGAAAAAAGTGAAGATTGTGCTTCAATTCAGAAACCTGAGCCAGCCCCAAATTATCTCTGCAACCCCACAGCTTCCCCCTGCACTCCCACAGAGGCAGTCATGGTCCCACCACAGCCCCACCAGCCCCACGGAGAGAGAGATGGTACATGAGCTTATGGTCAGTGTCAAGTGACAGCATAAATGTGGTTTCCACCCTTTTTTCTGACCCTGAAACTTCTGCTGCTACGTTTATACATTGCCAGGTTGTAACATGAGAAACCACCTTTAAAATTGTTCTTTTCAGAACAGAAAATTGTTCTTTTCTGGCACAAAGGCCAGACTTACATCAGAGTTTCTGCAACATCAGGAAACCCTATGCAACATACTCTGAAGGTTAAAATTCTCCCTGTAAGGTTTCTTCCATTATTCCAATCTCCCCACCTCTTCCCACAGCCAAAGCCCACACTCTTGTTAGAGTAAAGCTGCAGTCATTGCAATTCCTCCCCAGAGCAGTATCTCCTGGTAAGCCGACTGGTCTGCAGTTGCAAAGTCCCTGCTAGTTTGAGATGCAAATCATCTTTTGCAGGAAGACAGCTGAAGACTGAGAAAATAAAAATTCAGGATGCTCATGAGGATTAAAAACAGGCTCAGGTGAAGTCGCTCTAAGGGGTATCACTAGAAACAGATTTTGCTTTTTGTTGGCTGCATAAGGTTGAAGTTGTTCCTTGTGACATTTGACGAGGAATTTTATCCACACCTGCTGCCAGTGCCTGCATATATGCATGTTACTTTCAGTTGGCTGCAGTAGGGTCTCTTGTTCGTGTTGCTTAGTTTCTGCAGTGCTGCTGCCTGGACTGGCTTTGTTGCTTTTCTAATAACAGGGGAAGAAAACTCAGAACAATATACAGGGTTCAAACTCCAGGCAGCTGAAGGAAGAGAGCTGAGCTCCAAAGAAAATAGAGTGGAAAAAGAAACCTGCCTTCTGCTGAGAAACTAGAGGACGTAGACATGGGGTAGATCGGGTCTACCCCTTCCCATTATCTTCAATATTTGATTTTACCGTCTTACTCGCTCCCTTCCTTCATCCCCAAGTATTTTTAATACATTTGTATGGGTGTAACTCTCTTAAGATTTTCATAAGAAGTCAAAACTACATTCCATCATTATTCATACAGGCAACCAGCAGTGCTGAAATTTTTGGATCCATGCCACAGACTTTTACCTGCCTGGTCCTTACTTCTGTGGTATGTCCAGCAGCTTCTCCATGCTTGGAAAGTTTCACTGAAATCACAGGGGAGACTCCTAGTTTTCAGTTTGGATGGCCAGGTGCTAGAGCCACCATATTCACAGGAAAGGTCCAGCTCTGTCCCAACCAGAATATGCTCAGTGCAGACAGCTAAAAGCTAAACTGCCTCTACGTTATTTGCACTAACTGCACTGTTTCAAAGGCATTTCTTTTTTTGCATTCTTGGAGAGTCTCTTCCCTCCCCAAACCAGAAAATTGTCCACCTCTGACAAAAACACCATCTTCTTCGCCAGAGCGAGGTGGAGGAAGAAGCCACCAGAGATGGCCCACAAAATTTCAACCATGGCAAAACGTCGGGTTTATTCCCACTGATTAACGTGACTGAAGCAGAAACTCAATGCAGTAATTACCATTTAGCAAAACTCTGAGAAGCCAGGAATAGGTTAGATAAACACTAACCCATATGGTGTCCTTGAGGCTGATGCCCCTCAGGTAAGTGGCTCGCTGTTTCTCCTGTTGAGACAAACTACCTTCCATCCATTGAGTACCAGGACTGAGAAGGTCAATCCAGCACTGGGGATGGAGACACAGCTCCAAGAAGTACAGTGGAACAATTTTCCATTATCTTAAGGTATATTTAAATACCTTGAGGAGGATGTTGCTGAAAGTGAGTAGTTGGTATGTTCTGTCTCTCCAAATGCATGTACAAACACACTGGCTGGGAAGAATATACAGAAGAAAATATATCAATGATAAGCAGAGCAGCTTATGTCTGCCCTGACATTGTTAAATGTGTAAAAAAGGTTTCTGGGGATTTTCTTCAATGCAGTCTTACAAAGCAAAGTTCAATTTATTCAGTTTGTTGAAAAGGAGGTTGAGAGGTGACTCAATCATTGTGTATAGGTAATTATGTATGAAAACAGTATCTGATAGCAAGGGACTTCTTAATCTTAGAAAAAGCCAGCAAAATCACGTGGCCGGAATCTGAACAAAACCTCACCAATTCAACCTTGAAATAAAACTGCTCCTGCCATTAGCAGGGTAATGGCAATTAGGGACTGGAAAATAATATAAAGGGAAGCTTTAGAATCATTCACTGGATATGTTATGACAAGATTAGATATCAGTCCAACAGATAGGTGTTTTATTCAGATTTTGAGGTACATTTTACTGGCTGCATATGCAGAGTCCAGGTGCACCACCACAGCAGTCCCATTTTGTCTTGAGACTCCCTTCTTGCATAGTCTCCTTCTTTATGTTGTCCCTAATATGGTTATAATCGTCATAATACTGCCATTAAGATAACTACCACAGCTT
This sequence comes from Grus americana, assembly GCF_028858705.1. NCBI lineage: Eukaryota > Metazoa > Chordata > Aves > Gruiformes > Gruidae > Grus > Grus americana. The sequence continues at coordinate 111,448,246 of NC_072854.1, forward strand.
CACAATTTGGAGCATCAGACAACCTGCAGGATTTAGAAACAACATCAGTTCACATCCCCCCCACACTGACTGTCTACTGATGAGGTATATTCCTTCTCTTGTTTTGCTGTTATCTTGCTTTAAAGAAGAAAGGATTGGGCAGATCATCAATAAACAAGGTACAACACACCCGGAAAGACTGATCAGAGCTGCAAACGAGGAACGCTATTAGGGCGCACGAGTGGCGTGCATCCCTTATGTGTGCAGGCAAAACTCATACCAGCCTTGGGTATGAGTTCCTAGGAAGGAACATCCAAAAGAAATTTTCCCCATTTTTCTGATGTCATATGTGGATAACAGCATAGGGTCAAACAACAAAGCAAGAAAATAAATCAATCCATTAAACAGCATTGCGAGTGATATTTCACCTGACTTTATGCATCTAGTAGTCAGGCACACCTGCAACTAAAAGGAATACCACAAACAGGGAGTATTTCTGTCTGTCCTGAACTGAGATGTCTCTGGGTTTGCCACCTGCTAGGGACAGACGTAGGCAACTGGCTTGAAGAGAGCGTGCAGCTTCCAAAGTCAGGTCGGTTGGACAGGTTCCAGAGCTGCCCCCTTTCCAGTTAGAAATGTGGGGACTATAAAGTGGAAAACTGCATTAAAATAAAAACATAGTCAATCTGATAAGAGCTCTCCAACATGATTTTTTTTTTCTCTGACATCATTGTATATTAATCAAGAAAAGCGGTTGCTAGCACAATGGAAATTAATTGATGTCAATGACTGTAAAATGAGTATTATTTACTAATAATGAAAATGTGCGGTTTGGTACAGCTTAGTAAGTAAGCAAATATTTATACATACACAATTCACAACCAGATTTTATGCAGCAATTTATACAGAGAAGAGGATTCCATGGAGTGTATAATTCATTGTCTGTTTGTGAAGGAAACAGAAACTTTGAACCGCAGCAAACAGGAGTAAAAAACTGCAAAGCTATGAAATTCATTTACACAACAGGTAAAACATAAACTGCTTTTATAAGCCTGGCAAAATGCGTAGTGAATTATTGTTCTAGGACAGCCTTTGAACAGAACAAACCTATCTGGGAAAATTTTCATAAAGCAGCCATTACACCTCTTCCAGTATTTAATTAGTCTCAAACATCTCCCAGATCCTGGTTCCTAACACTGTCAGATAATTTCATATTCCATATTTTGGATCGATTGTTTTCTCTTGAAGAAAAGGGAGGTGCAGATTTGGTTTCTAGTCCAGCTTTGGGGAAGTTTGTGTGTGGCCGAATGGCAAGGAGTTGTCTGCAAGAGTAAGACCGTATAATCATGTTCTGCTTGCTGCACTTCTGAAACCCCTGGTCTGCCATCCCTCCCTTGCCCACCTTGCAGAGACAGGCACAGACCACAGCTGTCATGACGCGTGCTGGGAAAACAGATTTATTTTTTTTGTATATGAGGAGACCAAAATTTTTACAGAAGTTCCTTTTATAGCTGGTATTTGTAATATACTGCTAGTCACATTAAAATTAAAGAACGAAAATATCACCTAGGATGAAAAAGGCATTTGAAACTGGGATAAAATGGGAGTTACAAGGCTTAATTCCATTTCTCCAGTTCACAGATGCAACTCACAGAGGCTTCGCTTAGATCTGTGACTTTGAGGTACAAAACTAAAAGAAAATCTTTACTCCAAATCAAAATTGTTAACTGTAAATATTCTGAAGGAATTATCTTGTTGATATACTAGTCACTGAGTAACAGAGACAATAAAACCTCTTGACTTTGAGTCATGCTGATTTATTAATAATGTTCAAATACAAAGACTTGCTCTTTGGTAAGTATAAAAATGCTGACAAAAAGCAATAGTGGAGTGAAACAAGTGATAACAGACATCACTTTACCAAAGATACAAAAAAATGGCACAGCTTTCAACTTAATCACGATTCAGAACAAACATTGCAGTCGCTATGAAGTTAAAGGAAAAAATGTAGCCAAAAGATTCACTCCCGTGGGTTTGTTTGGCGTTTTTTCCACTGATAGAGATGTATAGAATACATGTATGTACAGGTTGACTCATTATATTAGTGCTTCACTCTTTTAAAAAGCAGTCATTCTACAGCACTTAAATTGTTTTGTACAATCATTCCAAAATATCACTGGAGTAATTGTTAATTCGGACAGTAATATGAGCATCATATATTCTAACTATAGTAAACTTGTATAAACCTGATCCATGTTTCTTTTTAAGTGACGTGAGCTCACGTTAGGACAAAGAAAATTCCTTTCAGAAACAGAAAACATTTACAGACTTAGAACACTAGAGCAGTCTTTTTTAAACAAGTACATTGTACAATGTGCAATGAACTTCCAGACACGGTGTAAAACTGCAGCATGAGAAGACGTATTACTACAAACAATTATTTCCAGGAGCTCTTCTCTGGTGCCTGCTAATTGCCATAATGACATCTGCAGCTCCAGCACTGGGTCATCGCCCGACACCAGCATTACACGCTTCCCTCTCCTCTGCACCGTCAGGGTGGCTGGAAGAACTGCCTCCTCCATCCCCCGAAAACCCACGCTCGCGCTTGATAAATGCCAGCGGGGAAGGCAGACCTGGAGACAAGCTGGGAATGGCAGCTCCCGGGCAAACCGGTCACCTCGTAGGTGCTCGCTCTCTAAAATGGACCAGATAACAAAAGATAAGACAGGGAAGCAATAAAATAAACATTTTCTCTTTAATCAGGAAGTTTCATTCAACCAGCCTACAACAGTTGCTTGGGGAGGGATTGAAGCCCGTGCCACGTTACCAGAAATCAAAAATAACCAAGTCTAAAAAGAAACAACTCAAGCAATAACAACAAAAAACGATAACATGAAGGAAGACACTGTTAGAATAAATATTAAATAATAGCCTGAGTCGTCTATTATTGTTCAAGTTATTTCAACATAACTTCTCTTGACAAATTAAAACCTGCTAAGACTCCCAATTACATTTTTGTACAGAACACGTATAAATCATGTTAGCTTGCATGCTTCAAGGTGAAATGAGAAACCAGTCCTTGGGAACCTTTTATCTCTCGGTCTTACGATGTATGTAATGCCTGAACTTCTCATTGCTCCTAACATTGCTAAATACTTGGGGAAAGGATACGTAGGGTCCTAAAAAACACACAAACATGTCTGTAAATGTGCATTCAATCAAAAACAATCTCTAATATTCTGGAGTAGCATATCCTAATGCAAGCCTGACATTTTTGTCTCAAATATGGTCAGACAGACCTGACAGCAGAGTTAGCAAAACTTCAACAGACTGCAGCCTCCAGAGGACTTCTCTTCTTCCACTCACACCTTTGATTTCTTTGCAGAAAAGTCTTATTTCTCACTGCCTTTTATGAAGTTCCTTGCTAGAGACCAACGTGCCTTTGCCCCCATTCCCATCCACAGAGACAGCCCTTTGGCAGCCCTCTGCCAGCACAGAACGGTTGCGGTCACCCACAATAATATTGAACCCGAAGGTCTAAACCAAATCAGGAAACACTACACCAAGCCTTTTTTTCCAGTTACAACATGAATATATTTAAAGGAATATATACCTACGAGATTATATCAAGTTCTTTCTAAACATACCTTGTAATGTCGCAGTCAAGCCTCATAACTTTCAGAAAGTTGATTTAAATCTGACTGCAGGATGAAAAAAAAGGTTCATTTAAAAAGGGAGGCTTGCTTAAAACTTAGCTACAAAGGAGATTTCTGTTTCTTTAGATGTTATAAGTGCGATACAATAACAAAGAACATAGATTGAACTAAAGTTGAAGCAGGCTGGAAAGCATTAAAGGAATCTGCGCCGGGCTTTCTGCCAACAGCACTCAAGGGCAGAGAGGAGAAGGGGAGCAACAGAACCAGCAAAAGGTGTCGGGGCTCAGTTTCTGGAAAAGAGAGCCTTGGTATGAGAAAAGTTCAAATAAGAAGGAAAGAAACTAGAGGAGAAGGCATCAAAAGTAGCAGAGGACAGCTTCTGCCTTTTCGGTGAACCGACAAAGGGGCAAGTTATGGATGAAAAGGTTAATTTAATTAATAAATTACTCAGGTGCAGACGTTACTTCATGTCTGCTGGCTGACAGGAAAATAAAAATAATTTCTGATCAGAGTTTAACATAACCTTTTCATTATTAAAAGGTGGTATTTCATCTTCTTGTTTGCCTATTTAGCAACTGACAATCACACACTGCATCTTCACTATCCGTTCCCCGAAATGCCTGGTCTGTGGTTACGTGGTTTCCATAAGTAATTGGCTGACCTTTGCTTCAAGAACAGGAGTGCAGCAGAGCAGCAAGAGCATTTATAAAATACAACAACGCATGTAATTGAGAGCTTTAATTGGAAAACAAAATTGTATGTGTGTCCCCTATGTGCAGATAGGATGAGCCTGAAGTCCTTTCCATCTCTGAGCATACTCAATCTATGCCTGTCGGGGAGTGGGGGAAGCCCCTGTCGCTGTCTCCAATATACAGCACGGGAAAGTAATATAGTTAGAATAACCTTGCCTTTGGAGTCCTTTTCCCCTTTGCTGCTACCTTCCCTTTAGTCTCTCTTCCCGAGACCAAGGCAAGTTGCACGCACACACCACCTTGTTGATGGCCCTTGGTTGGCCTTGCTTACCTGCGCGGGGAAGGCACCTCCTCCACGCCTTCTCCCTTGGCAGTGCGACAGCCCGAGGAAGCAGCTGTTTTCAAAAATGGCCATGTTTTGTGATGACCATAGCCACTAGTGAGCAGCCAAGAGTCCGAAGGACCTGCCTGAGGAGGAGCGAGGGGAGCAGCTGCAGAAGGTCACTGCACCCCGCTCCCGAAGGAGTGCGCCAATCTCAGCATACAAACTATCACCCTCACAAATGCTCATCTAAGACCAAAATCATGTATTATTTAGCATTTTTTCCCAAAATGATGATTAAAAACAATTATCTAAAATTAAGAAGATTGATTCCTAAAATACTGCTCTAGGCACGACAAATAACTTGCACATCTGAGCAAAGACTAGACCATATGGTATGAGTCAAGAATAAACTGGCAGTCTTTAATACATATTCTCATTTCAACATGGCATCTGTGGTTTCCTGTACATATACACTTTTGTCATGCACGAACCTGACATTACCTATTTCTGGGAACCAGTTAACACCAATAATCACTCCAGTGCCTCCAAACACTTCTGGAATTGCTTCCCTATTTGGATTATCCAAAGAAATTGAAAATATTTACTGCAATCATTTCTGCCTTGCTTATGAAAAAAATGCAGTTCAGATTGTTTACTTTTTATATTGTTCAGGCTAGAGAAGCACCTGCTATGATCAAGCCCATCTTCCTCACGGAGTCAAAAGCTCATCCCATGGAATGGGCACCCCCAGTGGCACACCACGGTGATGCTCCCTGCAACAAAGAAAGCTTTACATGGCAGAGGAACACCTAGAGTCTCCACTTTGTAGACTTTCTTTCTAAAGGAAGCAGCATTCTTTAGTATTACTGTATTTCTGCCTTTTTTTTTTTTTTTTTTTTAAAGAGGTTAAAGATGCTACCTGCTGCCTGTGCTGGAAACCAGTCATTCCCAAACTTTCTCTCTGTAAATCCATGTACCTCATCTGATTCTTTGTAATTCTAACTACATAAAAGAAACTGTGGTTGTAAGGGCTGCCATCCCTCCAAGAAAAGACAAATTCTTCTGATATCCAAACAAAGTTTATGTTGATAAATCTCATGGCATTTATTACATATTATATAACATTTGGTACACATATTCTTTAAAAAGTTAGTTCTTGAGATGGATCACATGAGAATAAGTACTGTTCCTGGAATCAAAGAAAATGAAAATATAAATTCCAAATATTTGAAGCATGAAGAAAAAAACCACTAATTTCTTCAATTCATTGTTTTAAAATCATAATTTTCATTTAACTTCCCAACCAAGAGGGAGAAACAGGGGAGAGGAGAGTAATTTTGAGCTAATATTCACAGCTTCTAAAAGCCTGGAACTAACATCCAAATGGCTCCTGTGTTCCAAAATATTTCTGAATTTAAAATTGGTAGAGGAAGCACGGAGACTGTTTATCTGAAAGCAACACTGTGCTAAGAAAAATAGTTCTTGGCAAGTAAGAGTCGTGTTCTTTGTGGCAAGGTAACAGCCTACTTTTATCTATAGCCTAATCTACTGTCATCATTCCCATGATACAGTATTTTAGAACAGTCCTTTTTTTTCTTTTAAAATGAAAAACTTTAATATTCAACAAAGCTTGGTGGCATTGTCATTGCAAACAAAATCTGATACCTCAGTGCTGATTTCAGCAAGAACATCTTTTATTGCTACAGAAGCCAAAGCACAATTAATGCAGCTGGCCAACAGCTCATAATCATGCTCCCAGAAACTCAGGCAGGGTCCGTTTCATAGATCAGGACCTTTCACGACGTGTAATTGAATACAACATTGATATAAGAACTATACAATATATGCTGCACACTTAATGCTAAGTAATAACTACAGATAAGTATTGGTTACTTTCCCGTGTTGAACAAGGGGATTAATGCTGGAACCCCCAGTGGCAAACACCACGTCATAGCACTTATCAATAAAATACAGAGGTCTCGGCCAGGAGCGTAGGATAATTACACTGCTATCATAGTATGAATCAAAAGCTAGGGATTTTAGTACATTGTCACCAATAAAAATGTGGCTTCTTGTGGTAGTCTCCAAAAAGCACTAAAGCCTATTGCACTTCTGTAGCTTTGATGTTGTTTTCAAACAAAAAGGCAATAGCTTTCCAAATCAAATCTTAGCTCCAGTCTACCACCCCTAATGACCTGCATTCAACTTTATTCACTGCTTCTACAAAACAATTCCATTCAGTTGTATTTGCAGTCAAAAACATGAGTAAAGGTTTTTAAAAGTGATGTTTGTTTCACGTACTTCAATCATAATATTAATATGTTTTACAGTACCTTTCGTGTTGTAAAATGAAAGTCCTGCTTTGGACTGCAGCAGAATTAAGCTTCTTGGGAAACTTCCATTGTACACTTGCTTTTTCATCTCATAATAGCGTACTTTGAAGACAACTGCATATGTATCAAGTCACCAAACACAGTTCTTTTAAGGCAGAAATGAAGCTGGAGGTTGCGCTGAAACTTTTCAAATTTTTAATCAGATTTTAAGTATTGTGCAGTTCAGAAGTTACACTAAATATGAAGGGAAGAGATTAATTTTTATTTTTTTTTGCTGTAGGTATACAGACCCTTCTTCCTAAAAACACCCAAAGTCAAGAAGAAAATGAACTCATTCTTACAAGAACAATGGTGAGCACTGTAACAGCTGCAAGAAGTCAGTATCTTCTCGAAGCAAAATTTCTTCTTTATTATTTTTTTTTTTTACAATCTTGTGGGGGTTCAAATAAAAAGCTTAAACTTTTCTACAAAAAAAAGTTTATTTTTTTTATTATGTCACCTTTTATCCCCAAACCTCATTGAATAACCTTCTGAATAGGGAAAGAAAAATATGAAGCTTAGTGCAGCATACATATGAAATAAAATGGTGTTTTCTATTATAAAGACAGCAGTCCACTTCCAGACATCTTGATGGAGAAGCAAAACAAAAGTACTGTAGATTCTGTAGTAAATTCCTTGTATTGTAAGACAGAGATTTATCATCTCTGATGAGCAATGCTAAGAAAGTGAGACTTCAAAGAAGGAAAATTTAACAACTAGTAATACCACAGACAAATGCCCTAAATCGCTCCTGCAAACTGAGAAATCTGATTTCTGAAATATTTCACAATTGCTTTCTTTTAGAACTTGATTTTTCCCTTTTTAAAATGGTAAAGAACATTCAACTTTAACTTACTCTTAAACCCTAGCTGCACTCTGTTCTCTTTGGTACGTACTCCAGCGCCTGCAAGCCACAAGCAACACCTACTTACTATTGACATGGACATCTCATTCCAGAAATAAAAAAATTTAAAAAAAAAAAAAATTAGGCGTCAGCATCACCATTCTTCCATGGGTTATCTTACATGGACTGATCCACAAGTGAGCAGCTGCCTAAGACCTTTCTTCTGCTGTGTGATGGGGGGGGCGAGCGTCTGCACTGCAGCTGGCTAGCTGGCACGTTTGCTAGCTCCACGCACGCCTGCTCAAGCAGACACGCTGGGTAGCTCTGGAGGATCCAGGATGGGGATGTCGGTGCCCACCACAGCCAGAGCTAACAAGCAGCACAGGATCTGAGCTGGCTGTGTGCAGAGCCGTTTAGCTACACAGAATCACAGAACAGCAGGGGTTGGCAGGGACCTTTGGAGATCATCTAGTCCAACCCCCCTGCCAAAGCAGGATCACCTAGAGCAGGTTGCACGGGATTGCATCCAGGTGGGTTTTGAATATCTCCAGAGAAGGAGACTCCACAACCTCTCTGGGCAGCCTGTTCCAGGGCTCGGTCACCCTCACAGTGAAGATGTTTTTTCCTCATGTTCAGATGGAAATTCCTGTGTTCCAGTTTGTGCCTGTTGCCCCTTGTCCTGTCACTGGGCACCACAGAGAAGAGTCTGGCCCCATCCTCTAGACACCCACCCTTTACATATTTATAAGCATTGATAAGATCCCCTCTCAGTCTTCTCTTCTCCAGGCAAAACAGACCCAACTCTCTCAGCCTTTCCTCATACGAGAGATGCTCCAGTACCCTCATCATCTTTGTAGCCCTTCGCTGGACTCTCTCCAGTAGTTCCCTGTCTGTCTTGAACTGGGGAGCCCAGAACTGGACACAGAACTCCAGATGTGGCCTCACCAGGGCAGAGTAGAGGGGGAGGATAAACTCCCTCAACCTGCTGGCCACGCTCTTCTTAATGCACCCCAGGATACCATTGGCCTTCTTGGCCACAAGGGCACACTGCTGGCTCATGCTTAACTTGTTGTCCACCAGGACTCCCAGGTCCTTCTCTGCAGAGCTGCTTCCCAGCAGGTCAACCCCTAACCTGTACTGTACTTATTCCTGCCTAGGTGCAGGACCCTACAGTTGTCCTACACACAGCTCCTTACTTGTTGGAGGACCCACATCTCCAGGGATTGCTTCCTATCCTGCATGGAAGGGGCTGGGTGCCAAGTCCATGCAGAAAAAGCTGCAACAACCTGAAGTACGTACATAGGGAGCTGCAGACATCCTCGCTACAGCAGAGCCCAGGCTGGGAACTTGGTCTCAAGATGGTGCAAGGAGCTGGTGAACAGCAGCTGCTCATTCAGAACGGAGGGGTCACGACGGCAGGCACGCAGCACCGCAGGGCTGTACATCCAGTACGAGGGAGCTGCGTCAGCTGGAGGTGTGAAGGCCAGTTCTTGAACCGGTCAGCATGAACCCTTAATTTTTAATTTGCTATGCTCAGCCACGTGATGAGTTTATCTCAAGTGCTTAGTACTTTTCAAGTGGGAAAGGCTGTATCTCAGCACAGCAGCTGGCCTGCCTATCCTGATTGCTCATGGCTGAAGGAATGAAAAAGTGAAAACTTTTGACTTTTTTTCCCCCTCCTCTCTGCCTCCCCTCTTTGTATTTGGTTACTGGATACTGAGCCCACCATGCAAGGACGTAGCTGCTCGTCGTGAATAAAACTACCAAGGATGGTTCCCAAAAGCCTGGGCAATACTCACTGCCCACCACACCCTTGTTTCTCGTGGAATGCATTCCTTCAAAAATGTTAATTACAGACTTGCTCTTATGGCTTTTGTCCACTGAGGTGGGTAACTTGCACACACAAACACAGAAAAGAATATAAGTAATGGTACTTTTCATATGTAGAGTTTCAAATAGAAAGGAAACAAAGAACGAACTCTAAATTTCCCCAGGCAACCTCCTTTGTCACTCAAAAAAATTTATGCCGATTAGCATTAAATATAATATTCTAAAGAAACTCTTCTTTAATAACATTAACACAATTTTAGCACCTTTGAAAGAAGAATTTTGTTAGGAATGAGTCAGTATCAAAGGCATTTGAGCACAATTTTCCAATAACAATACATATGTTATATGGCAAAGTCTATACGTTAAATCTGCTTCTCTGGAGGGTAGCAGACAAACAGCTATTGAATTTTGTTGGCTGACCTCATTTTGATTATAGGATTGACAATAAGCTGTAAATATTTATTATGATAATTTATGTGGTTTGTATTTTAATTACTATCAAGTGCAAAGGTAGCAGGATAGACATTTTGTTATAAATACAAAGCAAATTCCAAAACTAATAAACAAAGTCAGTGGGGTATCGTCTAGGAAATGTAATCAAATAATGTTCATTATCTTCTCTTAAATCTTCCAAGAGGCTGAACAAATCATGTTAGGAAGGTGCTGTGCTAGTGTATATTCACTGCCCGTACTTCGTGTTTCCTACCTGAACTCCTCCACCTTGTTCCTGGAGTTCTTCGGTAGCAGCTCCCACCTCCCTTTGGGTGTCAAAGGTAGTCAATAAATACGTCACCATCTCCCAGTTCCTCACGTCATCTAAGCTCGGAGAATTGCACCGGGAGCGTACGTCTGTGTGCATGCTCGTACAGAGATGCTTGCGACACCACCATCCCCTTGCGTTCACACGCGTGGGGGCTCATCAGGCAGCATCTCAGTGACTCCCCACAGCGTTCAACATGGTGCACACACGTTAATTTGAAGTGGACATGATAGCCCATATTAAAAATACCTTCTCGAAACACGCCAAGTATGAATTAAACACCATAATGAGTGAAATGCATTCAAATATGGTTTTTTCCTACAAAGGTGACTATTATTTCTGCTCCCCAGTTTCTGGACATGAAATTACTATCAACTATTTGACTTTCTGTTGCTATTGTGCATTAGTACAAAGAGCTGTTTACCACAAATTCTGGAAACCGGTGTATACAGAGGGCTTTTTTGCCAATTGTACGGCTTACCGAAGGCACCGCTGGCAACCCTGGCCGCGCTCTCTTTGTGGCCTGAAAGGTTTTGCTCCACAGCTGCAGAAAGTCCCTCCCAGCTCATTAATTCCAGAACTAAATTAAGGGCATCCTCATTCACAGGGTAAATCCTACGTAACAAAACAGTCCTCTAAAATTTTAACATTTTACATGATAAAAATGAAAATAATGACAGGAACAATACATAGAAAGCTTTCCTATTTTCTAACAGATCCTTACCCATCTACATCCTAAGGACAGAAAATCATCAAAGATAATTCTAAAGTAATTTTCACAGCATAACCCTTGCTAATACAATTAGATATTCCTCTGTTACTTTTTAAAAGAAAGTTAGACTGAAAGAAGGGGTATCTGCTTACAAATGTATATACCTCAGTAGCAGGCAGCAACCTCCTCTGCAGCATTTTGTTATTCCACCTAAGCTCTCATAAAGTCCTCTGTTACCAGGGCGGTTTCCATCACATTTGGAGAAGGGGGGGGAAAAAAAAAAGGCAGATCAGGTATATTTTGCGCTTTTTTTTTTTAATACAGAATTAACAAGTGTTTCAAACTCTCCTTCCACCAGAGATTGCATTTGTTCATATTCAGAAATAGGACAGACTTACATTTCAAATCTTTATGATGTGTGAAGAACTTTTAATGATAGCTTAATTGGATAAGTGGGTAACGCAGCAGGTATGAGCAGGTTACGGTATTATGTACGATAAAAAGCCATATAATTTCCCTGAATAGCTTCCTGCCTAGATGTATATATTCCTGAATTGCCATCTAAATGGGAAACTAAATGCTCTAAGTGAACAAAAATATCAGACTGAAAATCTTTAATCATTTGCTTTTTTCAAGAGATTCATGTCAAAGGTTATTTTATGCACCTTCTACTGTGATTTTTAAAAATTATTTCCTTTTTTAACATTAAGGGACTTCATGTTTGACTGTAACCAGTAGAAAATCATTTTTTATACAATTACCAAAAAATACACAGAGGAGAGACCCAATTGCCTAGCTCTCTCTAAGCAAACAGTGAATTTGCTTTGCCACTAGTAACAGTGACATTAAAATTGTCAGTGCACTAGATTGACCAGTGCATGATTGTACAACTGTTTTGCACAGTGAGCCAGAGACAGTTAATCAGCCATGTGCATAAATGTCATTTATCATCTATAATAGTCCTGTTATTTTCCAGGATGAAATAGCTAATATTGCAGTTGAGCTTACAAAAACATCAGTTTTCTAGATTACGATGTGATAAGCACTATTTTAAAGAGATTTTTTTTCAACAAGGCAAGCCACCTGTATAAAAACATTTGTGGATTACATAAGAAAAAATTTCAAAGCCTATTATACAATATAAATGGGCTGCCAGGTATGTCTGTCGTGGAACTACAATTGTGTAGTATGCTTACTTTTGCCATTGTACTTAGTCTTCTGTATATAAACATTATCTACAGAGCCACAGATCTACCAAGCTTAAAGTATGCTCTTCTAACTACTGCTTAGAAAGGCGTGAATGCCTGTGGATGACAGAAATTCATTACATGCAATTAGGTCTACAAAGAGCATAACATCAAACTCTTATAACCATTTTTAAATATTACTTTTACCAAAAAAAGGTTTTCGTGCAATACGTTTTGACATTTTCACGGTATCTGAAATATAAATCAACATTTAAAACTAAGGAAATCTTAAAATCCTGCTCTTTTCATACAGTTAAGTAACAATTTTAATGACATTATACATCTTAAATTATTTTGGTAAAGCTCATAAATATGGACATCTAAGCATATTTTCATGGATACCAAAAGAAAATACAAATACTCCATAATTTTAAACATAAGTTTAATTCTATAGGGCCTAATTAAGAGCTAAACATTACCATGCAGTTATTTCTATGGGGGAAAAATACAAAAATCAGACTGGTATTTTTACCTTGTTTTGCTTCACGCAAACTCCAACTGTGCCCATTTCCTTCCCTCCTAACCTTGGCGCAGCTTCACTTCACTTTATTCTCCTATCTCTTCAGACCTCTTTCTACACATTTGAAATTATTCTTGTTGCTTAACAAAATTTTGGGGGCTAATACAAGATGTTCAATGTAAGAATAAAGAAAGGATGCTTTTCTCCAGGGTAGTAATAAAACAATTTTCATTACAGCTTTCTTCCTAAAAAGGGGAAAGAAATTTCTTGTACTGAATCTAACCTTCACCCGTTAATTTTTTTATTCCAGATTTTCTATAAGCCTCACTAAACCTGATCACGGTAACTAATTATCACATATCATCCTTTGAAAGCACATGTTAAACTAGCTAGGTAAGAGTTTTGGAGATTAGCATACCATATTTGAATAAGCAGCATAGTATTATCTGCTTACCAGAATCTGCACAGTAAATTCACCCGATTAAAACCACCCGACGGTAGATAAGGCAGCAGTTCCTCATGCTGCTCGTTTGCTTCAACTGCACAGCTTAAGAAGGACCAAACTGGAGTAAACTTTTCATGTTACAAGGAATATCCTAAATTACTCCAAAGTAGGGTGATCGCATGTTTCAGGAGTGTGTTAATTAAATCAAAAACCTAGAACCACGAGGAAGAGCACATCCTGTTGGAGCATCACAGCCAGCATCTGCCGCTTCAGTTCTGTTAATTACCATCGAGAAAGCAAATTTCCTTTACCAAAGATCCCCCCAAACCACAGAAAATCCCACCAAGCCCTCATGACTGCAGTTATTTCTAGGCAGCATCAGCTTAAAATGAAAAAACTAGTTTCGAAGACTCCAGTCCTTACATTGAACACATTTGTTCTTTTATTTCCCCCCCCGCCCAAAAATATCCCTTTGGTTCTTTGGTTCTTTGCCTCCATAGGGCTGCGGCTGCAGCCGTGCTCACCTGGTGTCTGAGCAGGGCTGTCTGGGTGAGCTGCACCTGCCGAAATTCCACGCTCCACATCGGATATGTGGAGAACGGAAACAACGCGGAGTCCTCCTTGAGTGGCAGACCTCTGCGTCTGTAACCCCGGGGTGCTACTGCAATCCTCGCCGGCTCTTTCACCTTAAACCTGTGCCACGTGAAATATCAAAGCATTGCATCTCAGAAATAGGGACTGTCCTAATACCAGGAACTTTTTTTTTAAGATTTACATTCAGCTGTGATTAAAAAAAAAAAAAAAGCTACTTTTAAATTTAAAAATAAATTAAAATAATTTTACAGCATGCAATGAAAAGTGATGGAGTTTAGGCACTCAAGAGCTGCCAAGCTCATGATTTTAACTACTATTTCTTTCCAGTCTCAATTTTATAACCTACAGACCAGAAGGTCATACATACGCACAAGGCCACTGAATCCACAGAGCCTATTTCAACTCACACAGTAACTCCTTCCTTTCTGCCCAGTCGAAGACAGAAGGATGTTGCCAAAATAATTCGCTTTCCTTTGCCCTCATTGCAATCAGAAGTAAATCATATTTTGACATTTTTTTAATTATTCTGCATTAATTATAATACAATAATGGATTAATTTCTCACCAATAATTTGTGTGTTCATTTTTAGTTAATAATTCCACTGCACCTCACTTTTATGAAGTGATTTGGAAGCTACATGCCTCATCTATAGCACATTTTTAGTACAGTTATGAGGTCACTGTTTCCTAAATTATTGTACCGTACACTAAGAGTAGGACGGAACACGATGTCCGGGGATGTTTAAAGACACTTTCTAGGAGTTTGCAGTGAAAAATCATTAACAATAAATCCTAAGCCTTCACTTCACTGCAAACTCCATATATAATTTATAGGAGCTGTGGTAAAGCCCATTCCAGTTATTATCGAGATGTGTGAATTCGCAGGCACAGTTTGGGATGCGGACGAGCTCCTGCCTCAAGCAACCCACCCGCCGCCACTCGCAGCCTGACCCCAGGCACCCTGGGCTGCCCGAGGCACAGTCGGGGGGTCACGGTCCATTTTGAAAAACAAAAAGAAAAAGAAAACTACAAAGAAAAAAAAACCCACACTGTTCCTTTGCTGATTTTTTTCCCCTTGAAATAAGGTCTTTTAGTGGAAGTAGGATAAATTCAAGCTAAATATCGTGCAGTCTCTTTCCCTTTGGGAAGATCACAAAAATGCCAGATTATATATTAAATTCAGGTAGCATCACTAGAATGATGGCCAACATGCGGTAGCATTTTTAAAATACTTCCTAAACCAAGAATGTGCAATCCTATGAATTACCAGCAGGTAATTCTCAATAATATTTCAGTGAAATGTGGTCACTTTGCAAACATTATTATTTGTAAGCGCTTTGTCTCATTTAACATTTGAGGTCAATACATACTCAATACCCACATCCGCTGAGGAAACTTCAAAAGCCACTGATGACTTCAGCAAAGAATATCCCAGTCATGCTAATCCTTTCAAAGGCTTTCCTCGGGGAAGAGAAGAGCATCACCTCAAGACCACCATTTTTAATGAGAACAGGCTTTTCTCATACCAGGTAATTTCTCAAATAGCCTCTCCATGTCTGCCGTGTACATGCCTCACTTGGTTACAGGAGTCAGGTTGCAAGAGATACTTAAAATTTTAGTATTTTGGCTAGGAAGCTTTGCAGATAAAAATGTTCTGGAATCTAATAACTATTAAAATGTTGTTTAATTTGATTTTTCTTCCTTAAATAAGGGAAATCAGAGCCAGTCACATGTGGAAAACAAGAAGAAAAAAATGAGACACTGAAATCGGGTTTCATAATAAATGTAAGCCAGCCCTGAGAGCTATGTTTTTGGATCAAGTGGATAACTTGTTGGTATTTTATAAATGGAGGATGAACTAAATTCACTGCTATCAAAAACTCATGAGATACTCTGTTAGAATTTGAGTTTACACAAGACTTAAAAGCCTTTCAGAAGATGTTTTCCTTCACGAGGCACACCAGCCACTTGCATTACTTCACTTTATAACGCCGAGGACAACTGCCTGTAATGGGTGAACTAAATTGAATTCTGGCAAAATATTAAAGGAAAAACAGCAAGTAACCAAAGACCAAAAACCAAATTCTATTCCAAATGTATTCTCTACCACATGAAAGTTCTCGATTTCTCTGCTGTTTTCCAGCATAAAGCAGTCTCATGTGCATGGACCCAAGTTGCCATCAAAATCTGTGAACTCAGTGAAGCTATAGCTCTACGCAGTACGCGAGGCTCAAAACCTCCAAGAAATAGTTGAGATTTGATGCTACATCTTGAACTGAGCTGTGATGATATTAAATCCTTTGAATAATGTTTTATGCATTGAACCTGTTTGATAGGAGGACAAGGAGAGCTCAGAGACAGTAACATTTTATTTTTTTTATATAGAATAATAACATACTTTGCCATGAATTAATTCCTGTAGAGTTAGGAATGAGAATCTGTAGTACTAAAGGAAAAGTCAACAATAAGAATGTGAAGGCAACTCACTGACCTATCACATGTTTATATATATATTCAAGAGTAAGGTTTTTATATTCTACTATTTTTCCCCTGCAATTACAGGCCTTGCATTGTAAAAAAACCATTATTTCATTTTCTGCTGTATAGCAGAGATGCTGGCATCACATGCCATGCAAAAAACAACTTGGGTTGTGACCTAAAAGAATTTATCATTCAATAACTTCAAGTCCTCATTAGAACTATTGTGTTGAACCGATATTTTGTTTGCATGACACGGTGGTCTCATTGCAAGAATAATGAAGCAGGGAAGGTACGAAATGTGTGGAGTGCAAACTTTAGTTATAAAAGTATGTCTAAAACTTATGTAGCTTTGTTTTCATGCACAACACTGGCATGCAGAGAAAGTAAATCAGTATTTTTCAGTAACTCCTCCTTACTGGAAAGAATCTAACTAATTAAGAGTCAGTCTGATTCAATTACAGCATCAAGCCAAGTTCCCAGAAGACAGAGATGGGCTGACGAGGCCTTCTGAAAGCACAAAGACTAGGCTGCAATTATCTTCTACAAGACTCCTGTCCGAAGAGCTGAGCTTCCCAGAGGAGGTTTCAGCAAGGTTGTCTGGCTCCTGCATGGGACCCCAGCCCCGCACGTCGGCCACGTACAAAAGGCGTAAATCTGTCACCCCAAGAGTTAAGAAAGCAGGGCAGGAAAACTCTGCACATCAAATCAAAAAGAAAAAGAAAACAAAAAAAAGTAAAATAAAGGCCACAACGGTGTTGAATAATTTCAAAATGTAAGAGGTAAATTTACTTTTTCAGGAAAACCGCACACCTGAGCATGTGATCTGCAGCCAAAGGTTAGGCGCTTTTGAGCATCTGGGCCGCAGCCTTCTTTAAGTGAGATTTCCAAACATACTTCATCGCCACCACAACCTGCTGAACACAGGGAGCTTGCTTTTTCTGCTCCTTTGTCACAGCTCTCATCAGTATTAGCAACTCCAGAACACTGCAAATGTTTAAAGTCACTATTTGTGAGACTTTATGGAACAATTACATTTTAATTGTCTGGTCATTTCTCATATGGTCATTAAGAACAAAAATCCTACCCATTTTTTTCCACTACTGCATTTGCTTAAAAAAAAGCAGTATTTATCATTCAATAATATGCTCATAACAAACGGCGTGCTTCAACACTGATTTACATCGCTGACTGGCTGTATAAATTACATTGCCGCATACAGGTTCAGGTGCCTCTAAAATCTTGTATTCCATTATGCTAAGTAGGTAAGCAATAAATGTGTTTTAATTAGAACCAGAGACAGAGATTTGATATTACCCAGCAATCCCTTTTACAGCAATACCGAGTGCCCGTGGCACGCAGTTAGATCCAGGGTTCTCTGGAGTTTGGAGGTGAAAGTGAACATGTGAGCTGCAGACAAAATTAGTATTTCCTTCTGTTGAACAGCACTCACTGAGATACTGAAGCAGAAAAATCATCTTATTTCAGAACTTGCCCCTCTGACCTGCATCCTTCCCAGATACCGTGCATTAGCAGACAAACACCAGTTCCTTTGATACTCGGATTTATCGATGCTGCTCTGAGATGGCGAGCTACGTATTGTTGGAAAAGCTATGAAGGCAGTATTTGATTTAAAGACATTTCTGGTACTGACAACTTTGCCAACTCATCTTTCATTCCTGAAAAGCGGAAGGGAAAACAGCAGCGCTCTCAACATCTGCTGCAGCCTGACCTCCTCATCAGCCCGAGACGAGTTCTCAGTCTGACACACAGCGCCAGTGACAGCTCAGCTGATGATCCCCTTTTGCTAACGGTTAAGATCAAGCACCTGCTGATTATTTTGCAGCTTTAAATATCTTTAGCCTGTATTAAATATCTTTGTTCCTAAGTGCTGCCGGACACGGGCAAATCATGGGGTTCCCGGGAGAAGCTTCTCTGCGGTGACCTGCTGCTCTGGGAATTGCTTTCCACTCTTGGTTTTCTGCTGCAAAAGCTACTTATTTCTTAGGGATCGGGCAGGTGTGTAAATACAGCAGGGGTCTGGGAGGTCTGGATCTGCCCCTTGGCGCGGCCATCCCATGCCACAGTCCGTAGGGCGGTGGCTGTTTCCTTGGCTGGGCAGCTGATGCTCGCACCTGACAAAACAGGTGCGTGGTAGGTCACTACCGTTACACAGCACAAAATAAACAACAAATTGCCCTTAATAGGCAGTTATTGACTTCACAGAGCGACCTCACCATTTAGCAGTTTGTCCATAGCAGCAACGGAACCATTAGTGGGTTGCTGCTGTTCAAGCTGCCACTGCCGTGACATACCGGCACAGCAGGTGACCTTCCTGACTTCCCCGTGTGCGGCTTGTGGCAACAGGTTTCCTCTTTCTATATAGTAAGAATTAACTTATCTTCAAAAACCCCAGTATTTTAAAGAAGATTTGGCGCTGCACACCTTCTTCAGACCAGCACAATGGGCTGCTGAAGACACACCGTATTGATCACCCTATTTTTAAGTTAATTATAAAATACTAAAAAAATGCAGTGCAGCAAAAAAAAAAAAAAAAAAGTAATCCTTTGGTATTAGCTATTTATGCTGCACTATTAAAATTGGATTAAAATAACATACTACAGAGGAGAACGACTATCTCCATGTGGAGGACGCTGCCATTATTCAATATGCCAATAATCTTCCTCAGCCGACAGATTGTTAGGTTCATACAACCGCAAATTATTAGCAATATAGAACGCTAATAATAAAAAAATATGTAAGAAGTGGAACTATAAATCACATTCATCGCTTATTACTATCTATGATCTTACTTAAGTGTTACGTGTGGTTTTCTACTCCTACTCCGAAAGGAGAAGGACCAGGGGGCACCGGTCCAGCTCCCTGAAAAATCAGGGCAACAGCAGACAAACAACTGGCAAACATGCTGGAGGAAAGGCAATGGGATGGATGGCATTTCTCTGCCATACTTTATTTTTTTTTTAATCTATATTCCCCCACAGATATTGACAGACCAGGGCGTATGATTTCTCTGGTTAGGTTAAGGCACCCTCAGGTTTAATAGCAATCCATTTAATTTGGGTTGAAAGGAATAATTGCACATAAGTTTTATATGTCTATGTGAAAGAAACTATTGCTGTCACTTTAGGACCAGAGAGAGATTATCTTCACTGAACAACATCCTATCACAGGAGCAATGTCATTGGAATCAAACCGCTTTCCTAGAGCTACTGAGGGTGATTAACAAAACCGTGAAATTTGGTCTTTAATCTATTCACAGATTTGATTTCCTATTTCTTG
Organism: Grus americana; assembly: GCF_028858705.1. Classification (NCBI taxonomy): domain Eukaryota; kingdom Metazoa; phylum Chordata; class Aves; order Gruiformes; family Gruidae; genus Grus; species Grus americana. Next base: position 111,467,940 of record NC_072854.1, read on the forward strand.
CTATTACTTAGGGGAAAATACATCAAATTACTGAAACAAAAAGATGTAAATAATTAATAATGGGTTTGCATACCTGCTTGCAACTAAAATTAAATTGAAAATATTGAAATTTGACATTACAATGTCCAAAAGTTGAACTAAAACTGTAAAACTGTATCCAATGACAATTCAATGCAAGTGACAAACAAATGACGAACATTACCATGGGAAGAAGCTTTCTTAAATTCTCCAGCTTTCCATGCTGAGCAGCAACAAACGTGTGATTCGAAATCGTCTTCATGTTCCTTGCTTGCTCCTTCTCTAGCAGTATTTTTATTTTTCCAGTGTATCCCTAAAATAAATATTTTTGCTCTTTAAAAATGACTGGGGAACTGACATAGCCTATTTTTCCCACACATTCCAAAGAGAAATCAGAAAATTGCCATATATTCAGTACTCTCAGTATAAGCTGAAAAATTAACAGTGGAACAAATTAGATAAAATTAATTTAATTTTTCACATTTGCTCATTTACCCAATAAATAGAAATGGAAATTGAATTAGTTTATTAGAAGCATTAAGCTAATATATTTCTGTTCTGGAAATAGGTCATATATCTCACTTATGAAGAGATACTAAACAGAACTCTTTCTCAAAAAATCTCATAACAGATTCACTTCCCAAATATAATAAATGAACTCATAAGTACATGCAATATTTATAATAGTTCAATAATTATTGCTTCCTAGCAGCCGATGTAGTCTCAATACGCTCTTTTGGTGCATTTCAACTCCATTTAGACCGCCTTACAGCTGTCAGGATAGGTTAGGAGAAAATCACCTGATAACAACGCAAACAGTATACAAATTACCACTCAGGATGCAGCAGTACACAGAAATGAGACGACAGGCTTACAGGTTACCTGAAATGAAGCTTGGTGCAAAGAATTTCATCCATGCTGAGGATGGTGCCCATCCATCCATGTTGGAGCAGAGCCTTTGCAACGCCTGCGTGCCCATTTTCAGCACTTTCAAGCACAACAGGAAAAAAAAAATCATTCTTATGAATATAATATAAATATAATTAAAGGATTCAGTGCACAACCCAGTCACTAAATTCTTGCTGCAATAATTGTAATTCTTTTGCTTTTACCCTCCCCTCTCAAAAACCAAAACCAATTTGTCCTAAACGATCACACAATGCTGATTACCATGATGTTTGTAGTCTGGTCTAAAAATCAAATACACACACACACCCTGCCCTGTACTATGTTTCATGTAAAACAGATTATTTGCAACATTGCTTAGAGAAAGGACAAAATATTTCAGGCTCTGAGATGAAAATTAAGGTATAGTCAGTGATTGGAGAAAAGACAAGTACATTCACCTTTCTTCAGGAGGCATAGCAATAGAAGTCACAGGCAAGTAAGCTTATCAGTACCTAATTTCTTACCCTCAGAGTTAAGGCACTTTATTTTAAAAACTCATTACGCCCACACACAACATTTATACGTAGAAGTTACCGCAAATAAAAAGAGGCAATCACTTGTGCAAAGCAGTCAGAATTAGTGTTAAACTTACCATTCGATGATATTTAAGAAGTACTTAGAAGAACATTATCTGTGCATGTTCCTAAGAAAATGCTATTTTTCTGATTAATTAGAATTTTGTCAGACTGGTGTAAAAAGTAATTTGAAACTACAGGAACTTTCTTAGGCTTAGGCGTGGGGTGCAGTGGTCTGAATAGGCACGTGAGTAACAGCTCACATCATCAGCCAGCTTCCTCACGCCCGGCGCGCCCGACCCGGACCTTGCCACTGCAAACTGCGGGTGACGAGGGGTTTTACTGCTGAGCACGGAACCGGTGCTTAGAACTAGAAAGATTCCTTATTTGCCTTCGCATTAAAGACGGTGTGAAATGTAACTACGTCTGCTTATTGGTACAAATTGACATATAAACCAAAATATGAAAAATACCTGCTAAGTCCCCAAAAAGCCATCACCGAAAGAAGGGGAGACCCTTCTCTCATTACATCTATTACTGACTCATCCTGCCAGACGCTGTGAATGTTAAATATCTCTGTGTTTTGCAAATGTAAGGTAAGGCTTAAATAAACTTTGTGCAGCTTTTCAGAAGGCCTGAAAGTGAAAAGCAACAGGACTTGTAAGAAGTCCACCTCAGACGTCACAGCATCGCCCTGGTAAACACCATTTCACGAGATGCACTTTTGTCTTAAAATGTTCTGAACCCTGACAACACTAATCTTTCTCGTACCTCAGCTTATTAGCATGCATTACTACAAAGGAATGCTAAGATTTTAATGGGACTCTTCAAATAGTAGAAAGGGAACTACAGCTTTGGTTTGGTATGCTGCATTTATGGAATTTATATAAGCACATTTTGGGGGGGAAAAAAACCTAGTAGGAGTGTTTATATTAGGGAAAAAATAAAAATCAAAGTACTGGCAGCCAAAGCAAGCAGCAAGGAATTCACCAGAAGTAGTTTGTGAGGGAAGTTAAGAAACATTTGCATGGAAGAAGTCTTGTAAATCCAAGAAGTCTCCAGGACAGGTACCAAGGAAGGCTTAGGTTTCGCTGCAGGATCAACGGCAAAGAATTAGAAAAAAGTACTAGGGTATGCATAACTGTCCAGAAATTATCTAAACTCCTGATGTAACATTTTTCCTTCTTCTGTTTTGCTTCCAGAAGCATCTCCTCCCAATAGCTGGAGCTCCTGCAGGTGTTCTAGCAAAGCTGCACACTCACGTGCTCACTAACACGAGTCTTTGTCAAACACTTTTAAACCCAAGGACCAATTAACAGGGAAAAAAATTAAAAGAAGGAAAAACTACATCATTTTACCCAGAGGTCTGTCAAAACATGAGCCTTGTGTAACACAAGAAGTATTAACAATTGTGGCCGGTGCAGACTCCCCACTCCCGCAGCCGTTCAAGCTCTCATGACCTACTAGGAGGTGAGAAAGGCAAAACCTTAGAGCTGAGGCAAGGGATCAGACTCGTCTGATAAAACCTCTCCTAGACACTGAAGGCTTTCCCAGAGAGACCAATAAAGACTAAAGGTATCATTCATCACATGGAAACGTTATAACCTTCAGCCCATAAGTCTAACTGGAGCCTTACTGAGATGCCTGAAGAGGCATCAGGAGGCAAACGTGACTAAGCACTGGCCCCAAAGCCTGGTATCATCCTGGCTCAGTGCTGAGCCCAACCCAACCGCCCTGACCAGCAGCTCAGTCTATTGGCAGGGTCCACCACCACAGACCACAGCTTCCTAAGGACCCACGCAACTCTCTTGGAAAGTCAACATGCAAAAAAAATACCTATTTTTTTATATGAAAAGCACGACTGTTTCCTCAGTCATTTTGAATCTCTGCCTTTAGCCTGTCTTGTTGAATGGGGAAAACACGAAACCAGCATGGCTCGCAAGGCAGTGTCAAAAGCGGGCAGCCCGCCTGAGCAATGCTAGGGTTTTAAGGAGCATTATCATACGAATAACACCATGGCCCAAGAGGTCTTCATCAGCATCCCCTGTGCCTTCTGACTGGGGGAACAATAAATAGCAGAACCTGGGGATGAAAGGTCAGGATATGTATGATCTTCCTCATTCCTCTGGCATCATTGAGGAGTCGCCAGTCCACCACCAGATTTTTGGCCTCCACAGGAAGCATACAGGTCCAAAGTAAGGTTGAGGCTTGATATAAAATAGACTTAAAAAGCAGCATAGATGGACAGCGGATGAACCTCAGAGCTCAAACGTTACACTTCAGAGACATACAATTACTGGGGACTGACTGCTGGAATTGATTGCATCGCACTAAACGAGCATTCCAGCAAGAAGCAAACAAATGTTGATGCCCCAAATTCTTGCTACATGTACATTTAGAGACTAACAGATGGTCAACCTACAGATGTCACTTCAGAGTTCTTCAGCTCATGAGTCAATGTATTTTATACTTTATTTACAACAGCTGTTCTGGGAACACCATTATAGTGCATTTAATTCATCTCTTACAGCATTTACACTTGGCAGTACTGGGCACGCTGCCATTAGTCTAGAAACATGAAGTTCATACATGAGGCATCTTTTATTCCACTTGGTTCCCTCCGAAGAAAAACCTCACAGATACCACGCGAGCTTCCAGCCGCTTCCCTTTCCCCTTGCTCCCAGTTACCCCGCTGGGGCATCAGAATGATTCACGCCTGCACAGGTTAAGCGGCTTTTCTTCCTTCACAGCGCCTTTTATGTTATTTTTATACCTTTCTAAATATTTCCAAAACCAACACAAAACCCACTTTGCAAGCTGTGCTTGAAATTGCGCTTATGCGGGAGCCCCGGTGGGATGGGTCCACCTTTCAGCGTGGGATTACAATAGATGCAGCGCCAAGGAGGAACAGACGCCGATCAGCTTGATCGTGGGGAAAGAAGGGATGCTGGAGGCAAAATAAAATGTACTCAAAATCAATGCATTTGGACCTTCCCTATGAGGCACTAGGCATAAAACAGGAATTAAATGCATTCTGTGTTTATCGTAACAAACACTAGTATTTCAAGCAGGAAATACTTGAAAAAAATTTGTTGACTGCCCTCATGCAAAATCTTTCTGCTTTTTCCCAGTGTAGACTGGAGGACAACCAACAGTGCTACTTGCATCAGGAGCAGCACCACTTCTCCTGGCCTGAGATCCTATTCACCCTGAAAGGTTTCTAGAACTGGTACAAGTGAAGAAACAAGTGAAACCACATGAACACGGAGCGCCGTTTAAATGCCAATGCAGATAACAGGAAACACGTTTTGATGTTAAAGTTAAGAGGTTGTAGCCAAAACTTCTGGGCTAATTTTAAAACCTTTTTCCTAAACCACATTCAACATAATCAGTTCCAGTTCTAATGTCAGCATATATTTTTATTGCAAAAATGCACTGTGCTGCTCTTCAAGATGGTTTTCTTATCAGGATACGACTACGTGCTTGTCAACAACAGTTTCTCTTAGGCAGAGGACATAAGTCTGGACATAAATACTCTGATCATTTTTCTTTATGGATTTTTAATCAATAATGCATTATATTTCACTGTAGTTATTTGTAGGAACATTCTGGTTAGCTCGATATATTTTTGACAAAGGAGCATGATGGAAAATATACAATTCCTCCTACCATCAGTAATATTTCTAATCAGTTTTTACAGCAAAGCAACATGGATTTCCCAAAAACAGGGGTGGAAAAATGGAAATTTAGTCATAAAATGTTTAGTCAGACCTGTTAAAAATATACCTGTATTAAACTAACAGAAAATAAAAGTGAGTTTCTCATCTGCCTCTTCCCCCCTGAAACAGAGAGGCAGTTTTGCAGCAGGCAGATGATGACTTGATGGTTGCAGTGGACAGCTGAACTTAGGAAGCCCACTGGCTATGTGCCAAAATATTCCCTAAAATTTAAACTTTTCATTGTTATTCTTTTCAACCAATAATAAATAGTAAACATCCCCACTGCTCCAGCCTCCCTCCCCTTTCATGGAGTCCTCACTATGCATTAGCATATCAGAAACAATTTTAGCAGGTTTGGGGTTTTCTACTCAGGTTGCTTTTTTTAAGAACATTTATCAACAACTTTGAAATTTTCCACACTGGCTGGGAGTCCCTTGGCTGGGCTGGGCTTCACCAGGTTGTTGCCCAGAGTGCTCCGCTGCCCTAAAACACCCCAGAGAACATTACCCGGCTGATCGCTCATTGCGCCTGCATCAGGAACAGCAAAGCCCAACGTTGTGAGACCGTGACCAAAGAACACAGCAATCAGCTCTCCATAGAGAGAAATATTCCCTCTAACTGCCCTTTTGAAGTGTTACCCTGAAATTATAACTTTTAAAGTGTGAGTGTATTTTAGGATTAACAATAAATGTGTTTGCTCTTTACATTCCTATCTTGTATCCTCCTAACCCAGGCAAAACAAACAAAGAACCACTTACAGAAAATTTCTTTGCAGCTACCACAAGCCTTTTATTTCTCTGTACATACAAGTAAAATTCCATGGTATGATGAATGGTTTCTGAGCAGTGAGGGTATCTCACAGAAACAAACTCCCAAGCCATAAAGACAGACGTAGCCTAATTTAAACTGCAACATATCCACATGAGCAGAGGGAAAATAGACTGTCCAAAGCAGATCACCTGGAGCAAAGGCGACCTGCTCCCCAAAAGAGAGCTTGTACACGTGTACTTGAGTACAGCCTTACTCTGGTTTTGTTCAAAAGGCGCGCTCCGATTTGCCTGGGCAGGTAATTTGTCAGTCATAAGGAGCGGTGACAGTATTTGTAAGCATTGAACTTCTGTCAGGAAAAACCACCTCCTGCCTTTCAACCCATGCCATACATATATTGGCAGTGCCAAAATCACTCCTGTCTAGCTTGACGAGTGCTTTAAACCAAAGACAACCCCGAGTTTAAGGCTTCCGGTAGCGGCGCCAGCACCACGGCAGCGCAGCCTGCGGGCGGGGGCAGCGCCGGGCGGCTCCGCTCCGGGCACCGCTCGTTCCCTCCGCGGGGCCTCTGCAGGGCTGAGGGGTTTGCACACGTGGGGTGCAGGTCCGCTCGCGAATGTGCGAAAAATGACTCTATTCCACAGCTTTTGAACAGAGCAACTATCGGGAGAAGGATGCGGAGCCCACTTACAGGCAAACACATACACTCTAAAGAAAACAACTATTTCGACTATCACCAGAATTATCATTTTCCTTTAAGGAAAGGGATTCATGAAAAAAACACCTTAAGCATCTGCGGGTTTCGATTTCTTAGGTTTTGCTGACACCTGGTGGCACCCAGGAAAAGAGCCTTAAAGCAATAAACATCCCGCTCTGCCAGCTACCCGACCTCAGCCTGTCTGAATGAATCATGGACTCCCAGAATGGTTTGGGTTGGAAGGGACCTCAAACATCGTCTAGTTCCAACCCCCCCCCCCCGCCCCGCGCTGCGGGCAGGGACACCTTCCACTAGACCAGGTTGCCCAAAGCCCCATCCAACCTGGCCTTGAACACTTCCAGGGAGGGGGCATCCACAACCTCTCTGGGCAGCCTGTTCCTGTGCCTCACCACCCTCACAGTAAATAATTTCTTTCTAACATCTAATCTAAATCGACCTTCCTTCAGCTTAAACCCATTACCCCTTGTCCTGTCACTACACTCCCTGATAAACAGTCCCTCTCCATCTTTCCTGTAGGCCCCTTCAGGTACTGGTAAGCCGCAATTAGATCTCCCCGGAGCCTTCTCTTCTCCAGGCTGAACAACCCCAACTCTCTCAGCCTGTCCTCATAGCAGAGGTGCTCCAGCCCTCTGATCAGCTTCGTGGCCTCCTCTGGACTCGTGGCCCTCCTCTGGACTCGCATGAAGAGTTGCCATTTCTATTACTGCAAGCCAATATACTCAAAGTTTTAGAAGAGCTGCCATGGAAGTCTTTTACAGGTTCGGCCTTGACATAGTAACATCTACCATATGAACTATTCGCCACCCTCCCCCCCCAGTACTTTAATCTTTTGCATACACTTGTGTCAGCGCAAAAGGATTAATAAAAACATATATATCCACACCATAGAGCCATAAGCTTTTCAACCACCCATATGAAATGAATCCCAGTTCTCAGTAGGAAGAAAAAAGTTTGCCACCATACCTCACCTGGTGCTGGTTAACATCCCCCAGACAACCTAAACACAAGAGGAAAAAAAACCTAAATGGGTACAGATAGCAAAGTATCCTCTCACTCAAAGATTACATCTCATCGCCTTACATCGTGACTGAGCCACATTCCCCACACACCAGTGTTACAATATATTCATTACAGCAATTGGAATATTTTGCTGTCAATGCAATAAATGGAGCAATTCTAAAACATTGTGGGTAGGATGTTAAACACACGAAGAACAAAAACATATTCAGGTACTGTTGACTGCAAGTATTAAAGTATTTATTAAATCAGAGGAGCTCTTTGAAACAAATTATCATGGAAAAATAAAATATTTGAATATTTTGAAAAAAATATTTACTTGGTGCACAAGTGCCTTCAGTAACATTAAAGTGTATTTATTCAATAAATATTTTATAAGAATATTTGCAGTGTATTTTTGTGGGATTCTCAATAATACATCCCAGAACACCAAACAGGCACTTGCAACTCAGCAATATCATCGAAACTTCAACAGTATCAGGGTTTATGAGCAACTCCAACATTATTCACGAAGCTTGTTTTAAACATCAAACTCAGATTTACCTTTTCACGTGTGCACTGATTAATTATTTCATTAGCACATTTCTTGACAGGGCCTCCCGTAACATCCCGATTCATCCTCAGGGTTTTGCCACCAGAAAATCCACCAAGACATGTTTCTTGTGTAAAGAGGAATGCCTGTGGTGGTGACGACAGCTGTGACCGTCCAGCTGTGTCGCTTCCAGAGCCCCAGCTTGCCCCGCCAGCACCCCTGGCTCGTAGCACTGGGTGTCCGGCACAGCAGCCCAGAAAACCTGGCCACACACTTTTTCCTTTTTTTTTTTTTTTTAAGTCTCTTGGCAATGCAACCCCAGGACTGGTCCCTGATCCAGCCTGGCCTGTGTAAGCACTTGGTGTTCATTGCCGTTACCAAGCATTCCTTTAACGAAGATTAGCAGGTTAATGATAACACACAGGGAGCTGAGCGCAGACAAATTAGATATCAAAAGCCTTCAGAGAATTGTGAAGAGCCAGCTTGAGTGAACACCCTGACAAAAGCATTCTGCTTTCCTGATTTCTTCCCCCAAAAAACCCAGCGCGGGGACAGGCAGGGGAGCAGAGTGACTTTGTTCACACATCGCTCTCTCTCCTTCTCTTGAAATCACTGATGTTATCCTGACTCTAAATACCAAAGGTGTCCCCGCTGCCTTGAAATCACATCTTGTCTCTGTAAAAACACTGGGAGTGATTTGTTTGAGCAGCACACAACTTCGACATTTTTGAGGAAGTGCATTGGGGCGGGGGGGGGGGGCTGGCAAAGTTCCTTGCAATGGGTACCACAAGCACAGCGCATCAACAGGAATGTGAGCTAACGGGGGTGCACGGGCATGAATAACATTTGAGTTTTTGAGCCTGCAACAAAATTCAATAGTCCAGCAGCACATGCTGCTCTCGAGGGGCTGCAGTGAATGCACAAGGTACACAGGAGGACCGTAGCACACATGGAGATGTCCTGCCCTCGCCGTCTGTCCCAGCCGGTGCAAGCAGAGATACTCAGACCCCACTAAGCCGTGGGCTGTTTCTGGCCCCTGGTATCTCTTATCCACCAAGGCTACGCTGCTCTGATCTCAATCCTATTGACATCCGTGTCTTCCTAAACTACCCATGCCAATAAATTGCATGATATGAGGGAAATGTGGTTTTTTGTTTGGATTTATACCTGCTCCATCAGCCCTTCCACGCTGGGTGTGGGAACCCAAGGTAATTCACAGCTCAGCATTTCCATGATCCATTCCCAGGGACAGGGACATTGTTGTCAATCCCTCAAGCGTCAGCCTGACTCTTCTTCCCTTTAAAAGACTTCAGCTTGGAGCTATTTATGCCAGGGTGAACAAGAGAACAGGAGGCCAGTTTCCACAAGAAGGATTAGGATGTGCCTTATTTAGCCTAGCAAACCACGGACCGGGGAGGAGACAGGGCGCTCTTCTCCTAGGGCACTGGGAATAGTGCTACTTGTGATAAAATTGAGATTGACAGGGAAAAGAATGGGTACTCCAGAACATGGAAAAGTGACCAGCCGTAGGATCTCACGCCTTATTTCAGAGTTTGTATTTGTAACACTGGTTTGTGTTTTTCGCAACCCGTGTTCTGTTTCCTGCCAGGGATCTGCCATCTCACTTTCACTGACAACCAGATACACGCAAAAAGTTTAGGAGTCCCTTTTTGAATTGTCACCAAACCTTTGTGGCCTGCAGAGTCTGTAGCTACACACAGCTGAGTTGATAGCTAAGCATTTCTAACCACACAAGTGCAAAGTCAACTGAAAAGGGGTATTTCTAAAGACAGCGTGGAAATGCCCGGTGTGGACCAGCAGCCAGGGGAGAGCAGACACCTCGCACCAGCTGAAAACCAGCTCCGGGAGGTCTGGCTCCCCTTTGCTGGGCAAGAGCTGCGAGATGGAAACTCCCTTAGTCGGAGCGAGGGTGCTGGGTGGCGAACAGGAACAGCCAGGCTGCCAAGGGAGCAGGTTTCCCTCCTCCTCAGAGCCATGTGTTTTTCCGTACCGCACCATGAAGAGGAACTTCTGCCCTTCTTCCTCTTCTGCAAACTCTGGCTCTCTCAGGTGAATTGCTAGCACTGTGATGACTGAAATGATTGCAGCTCTGCTTTAATTGCAAGCTCCTAAACCCACCTGAGTGTTTTTCCCTTGCACCACCATCCAGCAGCGTTAGACTTCATTTTTGGCACGCTATTGAAGCGTGGGTTGCAATGGACTGAAACTCCCCTGGTCCTGTGGAAGAACCACAGGAAGGTGTATGGCAGCAAAGTGCAGTAAATGATTTTGAGACCGAAACACATCATCATGCGGCTACCAGACGGGAGCAGAGAGAGGGAGCTACCACCATGTTCCAACAAGGATTCTCCAGGAACTAGCATCTCTAAATCAGACCATTTTTAATTCATTGTCCACACTAGCTTCCACAACTGGAAACCATGAGCTTATCCATTGAGCATTTACATCAATAGTCATAAGTTATTTTGCCTTTAAATCATTTGTATTTACACACCAAATTAAAATAAGCCAATCATTTTTCCAAATAGCTTTGTAGGAGCATCACTTATTCAGGCTGTTCCATTCTTAAAATCCTACTTTTTAAAGCAACATAGACTATAGTTTGCAAAATGCCTACGAAACACTTTTTGACTAATTATTGTCTTTTCTGGTTATAGTAGTTAATGAAAATTAGCAGTAAATTTTCAAAGGAGTCCTAGCATAATTTCTGCTTACCAGGGAGATTTCCTTGGGGAGTATTCTGTTGAGAAAATAAGGTTGGAAGAAAAATAGGAGCTCCAGTGGAGAGTCTGAGTGAGAGTTTCGATACAGAATGGTTTGCGGACACTCCCTTGTTAGTTAGTACTTTAAACAGTTATGGAAAATACCTGTATTCAGATTTAGATTGTCTCCCAGATATCTGCCAGGAATTTCAAATGGGAAAACCCAACATGACTTTCGTGCAGACATTGCTCACATACAAACGCTACCAGGTGTTTGCAGAAATCCTACCAAGAATATTTTCTGTAATTTTATGTGCGTTTCTTGTAAAGGCAGAAATTGCTCGTTGACCACATGGTAAGTGTATAGGGACTGTAAAAAATACATTGAATTGTGAACTACTGAAGTCACAATGCAATGACAGGCTAATGCGGTTTCTTTGCTTGAGGACTGTAATGCTGACCCTCACTTTTTTTTTTTTCATGGCACCCAGAGATTCCTCAGGCATTTCTCTTAAGAGGATGATTTTTTGCCCAGGTTCACAAGACAGAGCAAGGCAAAGAGGCACCAGCACAGGGGGAAGCAGAAAGGAATCTGAAAGATTTGACGACGATCCTTGAAGCATTATCACAAAGATGTATGGCCACAGGACATTGATTTCTGGGGCACTCCCCAAAATGTCCACCCTGTAGGTTCTGCCTGCAGGACTTTAACCCGAGGGCAGGCAGCATGCAGCTGGAGATCAGACATTGCAGGTTCTCTGAATCAGGAGCAGTTTTATTATACTAAAAATTAGCAAACATTAAATGGTCATCTGACTCTAGCCCATGAATCACAAAGAAGTGATCTCTGGCAAAACTGCTCTGTGAGCTGGGACAGGAAAATGGAGAAAAGCCTGTTAAGTCTAAACCTGTAGAAAAGGGAATAATGAGCAGCAACTCATCATTCACTCATATTGTCCCTTAACATTTTATAAACATATGACCAACAGCCACCACTTCTTTGCCCTTTATTTCTGCTTAAATATAGCTAGAATGCCACCTCTTGCCTCCCCTGATGTGTATTTATGATACCTTTTTCTTTTCAACCTTTACTATTCTTTCTTAGTTTGGCTTCTACCAGCTTACCTTTTAGGATGCAAAGAGGCTGTGGGACTTTCTTCACACCCTTATCTTCTGAAGAACAAGTTGCAAAACAGAAGACCAGATTTCAAATATGCTGGAGCAAGCAGGACACTTAAGCTAGATGACAGAGGTCTGAGGGTTGGTTGGTCAACAGCTATGTCATCACCTGAGAGGTAGGCACTCACTATCTTCCTGACTGAATTTACCCTTTGTAGGTGATTATGCACTAATCTGACAACAGCCTGTCAGGCTGCAATCCAGGAGAGGGAGATTCTGAAGGGACAAGACACAACACATGTACCTGGAAGTGAAACAGCACTGCTTGTGACACGGCTGTGACTTCAGGCAAACCAAATTGCATGTAATGGCCATATGAAAACTGATGTAAATCCTTACAGGCAAGACTAAGTGTAACATTTCAACCTATCCCAGCTACCCACCATTTTTGTTTAAATGCTAGGTGTGTGGCTTGCCAAATCTTATGCTTAAGCTTTGTGCATTTTAAAAAGCCACGTCAGGGTGCAGTTCTGAATCCCTCCTGTCTTGGTTTGACTGATACTTTACTAAACAAGCAGTCTACAAGAGAAAATTTTAAAAAATAAACCACAGTGGTTACACATTCTGCAGCATTGTAAATATGATACGCATTTGGATTAATAACAACTACCATCGGTGAGTTAGCCCTATAACCGGGCAAAGACAGTCATGCACTACACATCCTGGCTCTGATGGTGGCCACAGCAGATGGCTAGTGAAGACTGTAAGGGCAAGGCAGGCCTGGAGAATACCCTGTATAAAAGGTACCACCACCACTTCTGGAAGTCAAAGGTGCAATGATTTGCAGGCTTTCATCTCCCCTGAAACTTCCTTGGCTTTATCACCCACAGGAGAGCAGTTTTGCAGCTGCTTCTCAGCTCTTGTTGCTTGCTGGTGGCTTCCAAATGCTGTTCTGCCTCTGCTGAATCTGACAGAAATGTCAGCAGGCACATGATGCAGTATGCGCAGCAGCTGCTGCAGCATTTTGATAGCCACCATGAAGTACCTAAAGGACTCTGATGTGTTGGAAAGAGCAAAAATTCCAGGACAGCAACCTGACTTCCAAACTTCCAAAGGAGAGGTGGAGGAGTTACATTACTAGGTGTTTCTTGGCTTGTTACTTTTGCTCTCTACCACTCACATTGTTAAACACATTGCTGTATCTTAGGGAATGCAATACACAAACACCAACAGGCACTCAGCTAGCATCATTTGTTTAATAAAGTCTTTTCTGTTTTTAAAAAAGTTTACAAGACAGATGTGTTCCACATGATAAACGACTAGTGGCTGATCTTTCCTTTTAATAACTTAATCCATGCAGAAAGACTGGACTGCTTAACTTGGTGTTATGTAGCAGCTGAACAATATACCAAAATACACACAGATCTACACGCTGCCATGGAAACAGGTAGCACATGACACCATAGAGTAAGAATCAAAATACAAGCCTGCTTTGATAATTTTCAGAATTCAAGTGTAAGTTTAAGGAAAAACCCTGATTTATCTTTGAAATGGAGCTTATGTACTGATAGTGAATGTTCTGCTACAATCTGCCTACAGTCACCCTTTATTCAGCAGTCATGTGAAAACACATACACAAAAATGTTACAAGTCCTTTTTACTACTGATACTACACATTAACAACTGAATCTGATAGCATTGCTTTGGTTGTTTCAATACAGAATGATATAGGTTTCTAATGTCTTAGTTCTGTTTTCCCATTTTCCATTCTTTTCCAAAGTCGTTGAAGAGTGGTGCTGAGGTGAATGTTGGGTCTCTCTTCAAGAATCCAGTGTAGCTTTTGTATGAGGAACTGTGGAAAGCAAACAGGAACATTACTATAGATAGAGTAGAAATACAGTAGGATTCCCTCAAATGCCATAGAGAAAAGTATCTTTGCTTATTGTCACAGCATGAAAATTAATGCTAGGCTATCAGTACATCACATTTTAGAAATGTTCAGCTCCATAGAATTTCAACTGCTATTGGAAAGGTCAGACTGACCAAAGCACTCTAGAAGGCCTGCAAACTCCTGTTCTCTAAAATGTTCTTATTTCAACACACAACCTACGAACAGTGGGGGAAACCTTGTCTTCTTGTAGCATAGCAGCAAGGCCAACGGTTGCTGAGAAATAGTACATCCTCGCTTTATTTTCTAAGAACACATTCTCCTTCCCAATATGCCTGCTTATCTCCACTATTAGAACAGGAAGGTGCACTGAGCACAAAGGCAGAGAGAGCAGAACTCATGTGATTCTGGCTGTTGTACGATATGACTATCCACTTTTGACTGCCTCCCAATTAATGAACAGAAACATTTCACACCAGGCTTGAAGCTGCTCTCTGTGAGGCCAGGGAAAAAAAGCCTGTGGACTTGAAAGTTTCTTTGATCCCTTTTCCAGGTCAATCCAAAACAAATTAGCATATTTCCAGAAATTTATTCAATGCCTTCAATGAACTTCATTCATATTAATACCACACAGATAATAAGAACTTCTATAAGCCAGAAAACATCCCCCAATGTCTGACCACTAGGGAAATTCATGGGTTTAAAAAGCAAAAAGCAACTTTCTGAGCAATGCATGATATTGAATTGTATAAATCACAAGCCAGACTGAACTCTAGGGATGGGAAAACAAGAAAAAGGTTAGACTTTAACTTTGCAAAACTGTTAATAATAGCTAACCTGCACAGCCAGCTCAGGTCTTCAGTATGCAGACGAGGGAAACAGTACTTAGAGAGCTTGGACATGTTTGAAAGTTCAAAATCAGCAACGTAGCTTTTTGGGGGGGGGGCGGGGAAGGCAGGCAAGCAAATCTGTGTCCTGAAGACTTAAAACTGACTGGAACAATATGATAAATACATATCTACATATATAGATAACACATGAAGAAGAATTCAGGTCTATATTCAGACACTCTAATTCCATTCCCTCAGCTCCAGGCACGTCCTGCATGTCAAGTGCCTGAAGGGAGAGGAAACTCCAGTTCTCATATCGAATTCAGCAGCAAGTGTGGCGCTCAATGCCTGGTCTAATGTTCTCATTAGATGGTGAATGTATACAAAACAGCCTGTTATCAATTCATCCTGGGAAAGAACACACTGAGGAGGGAGGGGCAAGAACCATGATGGGAAGTTGACGTTCTGGCCTGTCTCCAACCTCTAAAATGTTTTCCACTTCCACTGCTGGGGACCATGTATTATTTGGGTATTACAAACAGCAGGGGTTGTTCTGGAGTGACCTCCCTGCTACGTAAAGACAGAGAGAGAAACACAACCTGTGTATCTCTGTTCTGAAGAATACAAAGCAGGATTCTGAGTTAAGTGACTGCTGCATTACAAGACCAAAGTTTTAGATTTCCTGAGTCAACCTGGAAACGGTCGTGGCTGGGCCAGACTCACAGATACACACCTCCAGCCAGGCACACGGCTGGGAAGAGGTTTTCACCCACTTCTACATTCTAGTGTGCCGACGGCAGACAGAAGCGGAGGTTACCCACCAGTGACATTATCAGAATTTCACCTTTCAGCACTTCTACTGCAACTCTCTGCATGTGCTGCTTCAGTAAAGCGCCCAGGGTTAGAGAGTGCCCAGCAGGAGGACACAGCTTTAGAGAGGAGTGGAAAAGCCAAACCTGAGGCCTGCTTTGGATGAGCTAAGGCTCTCTTTCTGAAGACACATCTCCTTCTGCTCCACTGCTTGCACTGGGGTCATCCTTGTTACGGGGGGCATTTCTTTCTCTACTTGACTCAGACGGCACCTTGGTTCTGGTCTTCTCTTTTCTTTGTTGCTGTTTTTCAAGTTTTGTCAGCTATTCACAAAGTAAGGAGAGTGAGAAAACACTTCATGGAATAAAATAATTTCAGAAGATTATTTCTAAAAAATCATAAATGTGAGCATTTGTATAAAACTTGCAACTCAGCTTCACAACACCAATACATATATCAATAAAACAGAAAAGAAAACCAAGGCTTAGATTTTCAGAAATTTGGAGAGGACAGTGAATTATAATCATATGCTAACATGATCACCCCGAGTATAAAAGCGAAGTGCACATATTCAAAGGATTACCCTCTGCTTTTCAAGGTTCCTTCGCCCAACACAGTCTGCAAATGTGGAAAAGAATAAAACACAAGGACCAAAAGGGGGAGCTGGATTCCACCAAACTCCTCTTCTGTTTTGGGTCTTAAGTGGCAGTTTTGTAGTTTCAAAGATACTGATAACAGATGTATCCCAAGTTCAGCCATCCAGCACACAAGAATAAATTTAAGTTACTCTTTATCCAGAGAAAGAGATATATGAGCCTTAGCATCACCTAGGATATATATTAACCATTTTGAATCAGCTTGGACATACCCCTGTGCTGTCGCTGCCTTGCTACCTCCCAGTAGAAATGCTTTCAATGCTGCTAAGAGTCAAACTAAGTTGCACACAGCTGTCACTTCTACATCTCATTCCCATTTTTCAGAGAAATAGGTTGCAGTAAGTTTTGGGACTATACATATTGATAGCTACTTAAATTACTACACTTTGTGCAGTTTATCCGTTTGGGTATTTTCTGTACTTCACTGATTTTCTCTACTGCTTCCACCATTTCCCCAAAATAAAGCATACTAGTCATAAATCATAATTTCACGTCCAGAAGATCTCTTCTGAGGTGAAATCTTCATAGAATAAAATAAACTAGATTATGCATGTCAATTAGGAATTAGACGGGCTCATGGAAGATGCATACAGAGATGTAAATGTGAGCTCAAGTCAGCAAGAGCTAAGAGTGCAGACTGCAGAGCCTTGGGAGGATGCACAGCATCCCCTTGTACCTTATCCCACACATACAAACCCTCCCTACACACCTGCACACATGGACTTCTAGCCTAACACAGAATATTCTTAGCTGGCTATTTCAAAACTAAAAATAGTTTATTTTTACTATCTAAAATGACACAGTATGATATATTCATTTGTCTAGCATGATCCAGTCCTCAAGTCACGTGCATAGATGTAATCAACGTGTTGGGCATGATACAGGCAATACTTGAACTCACAAGTCTGACAACATGCACGCTACTCGTCTGCCAACAAGGCTATATACACAGCACATGAATGTTAATCGAGAAAGTGAGTGCATCTGCAGGAAGGGAAACAAATGTTTGTAAGCCCTTAGTATTAAAGGTACTCAACCTTAATTAATGGTACTCCCATGGTCTCTATGCAGTTGGGGTTTATTTTTGCAAATGGTATTGAGGTCACCCAGCTGCTGAAATCAGAACGGGGGTTTCAATGCTCTTCATGGCACAAAAATGTAACCGAACAGGGAAGGCACACTACATTAGCTGCAGACTGCAGAGACCCAAAAGCACAGTTCCTAGGTTTCAAAATATGGATTTGTACATACTTAAATAATTATATGAGCAGGTAGTGCATATTCATCATTCCTCACTGGCCCTCAACCTGGCAGTCAGTAATTGCAAAGTACCCCCCAACACAAGTACCCCCAAACACCAAGCCAAACCACAGTCAAACCTGCTGCAACAAACCTATAAACAGCTGTTGCAATCCATACGCCTTTCTTTTACCGCAGTATTGAGGCTCATAGTGGACACTCTTTTTTGACAATAATGATGCTGAAAAAATTTCCATCATCTCATAGTTCTGTACTTTATAACTGCATGAAACTTCATTGTTTCTGTAAATAATGTGATTACTGAATGGCATGATATCTCCTCTTCTCTGTTTCCTATTACTTGAAAGAAGAAAAAGCCTAAGACACGACACCAATAGTTTAAATTGAATTACCTTTGTCTTTGAGAAGGCTGTGAGCTAACCCAATACGGCTAAGCCTGGATTTTCAAAACATGAAAAACAGTAGTGTATTCACGCCATGAACCTTGTGTTATGCAATACAGAATCCACATCCATAATGTGTATTTGTTCATGTATCATTTACATATAGAGGCAGAAATGGCTCAATATATGATAGCATATCATATTACCATTTCAAACATGCCTACGCTGGGCATTCCAACATAGTCTTGGGGGTAAATTGCATACTTACTAAGACTTCTGAGGTATATATAGTTATATATAGTTTTATAGATACATATATATGTATACATATACTCTTATGTACAAGGGTACCATATTCTCTGTAGAAATAGGAGTAGCATTTATATCCTAGAGTAAACAGTATGCATCAGATGGTCTGCAAAGTTATGATGTATATTTATCATGAAGGACCTCCTAAGTAACCTAGTTCTGTAACTAATTAGTTTGAGAACAATGTAGTGCAGAGGGCAAACAAAACAGCAGATATGCAGAGATAAATCCAGATCTGTCTTCACACTTGGCTCCGCAGCAGACCCAAAGCTCTACTCATGACTACTCAGCTACATCTCTTTCTCACAGGGCAACATCTTTAATAAATGGAGAAAAACAGAAGCAGGAATAACCTTTGAATATTTAGAACAACTCCCAGGTTGGCAGGATCTGACAGCAGTATTCACCCAGCTCAAAGAAAAATGACACAAAAAGTTCATTTAGATGAGGGGAGAGGATAATTTGGTAAGCTGTATTTATCCATGTCTCAAATGAACAGGGTCTACTTTTTTAAATACAACAAATTAAAGTTCATTTATTAACTGTTTCATCCATCTAAAACTCAAGTAATACTAAAATAGATAAGGACTTGTCTGTACTTATGGACATAAACACATATGCTCTCCAGTCTGTGCATACACTGTGATCTATAAACCAAAATTCAGGCACAAAGATTAAAATCTTGTTTGTTTTTTCATTTCTGTGCTTGTAAGCTGCTTAAGTAATTCAAAAGGATGTGTTATGGGAGTACACAAAAGACCTGCCAGTGAGTTGAAAAAAGTTACAACAGTTAACTTTTTGGTATGACAGTGAATGCTGCTTTCCATATAAGCAGAGTGTGTTCCATACTCATTGTCCCATCTGCAGAAATATCATGAGCTGCTTGTGGCTACTGCCTTATGATGTCTGCTGGCTAGCTGTGGACACGGTGTACAGAAAGTGTCTAACTCAGCTTTACATCCATAAACCAAAATCCATTCTTTTCTGAGACAACTTGGAAGGCTACGAAGGGATTCATCTTACAGCAGAAACAGCACTGTCTCGTGGCAAAAGTCCTGTGTGTGCCTAAGATACAATGCTAGGCTGGTCAGCAGTGTGTAGCAGTTCCATCCCACAAGCGCTGAAATATTCACGTTTACAACACAAGTCCAGACATCCTGCGCACTGAGCTATGACATACATATAGGCAAAAATTCATGCACGGAATTAGAATCGGTGACCCTTGATCTATTAAGACAGTCTTAACCATAGACGTAACAGGAGTAACTAAGCCTGAAAACTCACACGGAAAATACTGTAAACCTATACATGTCAAGCCTTTTATCTCAAGCCACAGTATCCTGGAATCACTTTATGTTATGACTTTGGCAAGAACCAAAACCCACAAACTGATCAGCTGTTCAGAAGAAGTCTTTTATGGTCCGTTGCCAGCAGTCAAAACCTGTGTTTTGGGGATCAATACCTGGTCTAACCCAACTGATGAATTTCTGAAGCATGAAAGGAGTCAGAAAAGTCTTCAAACATCGCAAGTGTTTAAGACCATCTCCCTCGTGACCATGCACAAAAATGCAAGAGTCCTCTGTCCGCAGAGTGCAACTTTTCTTTTCTCCCATTGTAATATAGATATTTTACATTGCTGATACACTACCAATGAACTAATAATCTCAAACTATGTGGACACTGCTTTGTCCCCAACAGATACAGAGCAATAGTTTTGAAAAAGGTCAAAATTTACATTTGGGTTGACAGCTTCTTTGACAAATTCTAGCCTGATGCAATTTAATAGTACACCACAGACATGAAATTCTAAAATTGAATAATTACAGTGGAAAGCTAGACTGCACTGTGAAAAAAGGTTTCACCAAGGCAGAAATGTCTGCCATTATGTCAGCTGTAATACTACACCACGTCACTTTTGTAATCAATTTGCTGAGCAAAAAAAAGCAAACTGGCACATCCCACTTGAAAATGCTAATAATTCTTCAGGTTGATTGTTTCGCTGAAGTTAATTTCCCACATTCAGAAATGCCTTAGTGTCAGCCTTCCTTGAAGTTCTACCTTCTTGAATACAGAAACATATCCTTCGTTTTCCTTTTTCTCTGTGATCAGTGTGTACACAGAGGTTGATTGCTTTTGAGATAGCCATGAATAACACCAAGAAGAAGTGAATGACACCAACAAGAGAATTATTTTGTTAGCAGTCTGCCAGAAAATCAGTGGCAGTGTTCATGTTCCTGGAACCTCAAACCACAACAAGATCTGCAGAGGTATGTTTCAAATTTCAATAGTGGTGTGCCAAGCTGCTACAATTTCAAATCTTAAAAAAAAAAAAAACCCACAATAACTTGAAGGACAGGTTACATTTCAGGAAGAGACCAATCCCTCAAACTGCCATAGGGCATTACAAATCTAGCAGTTTAATACTAATGTCACTAAGCAAATGATAGCACTGAGATAAAATTATTATCAGAGGTCTACTGCAAAAATAAATCAATGGAAAGGTCATGACAGAAGAAGGGTATTCTTCACAATCTGTTAAGGAGATGGCAGATCATCTGACTTTCCTTTTCCTTTCTATATATCTATACCTTAGTCTTAGGATCAAAGTGTTATTAGGAGCTTTTTTCTCTTTGAGAAGAGGACACAATCCTTTTGGCCAATGAGCAGCTCATGCAAGGAATTATATATTTCATTTTCTTCCTAGAAGAAAAGTGAGCAGCACGTAATGAAGTTACACTATACAGGCCCAAAGCCTGAGGCAAGAAAAGTGCTGCCAGCCTTTCATCAGTTAGCCTGGTCTAACATGCTGCCCAGGGTCTTGGAAAAATTCCCTAGCCAAGCAGTTTATTAGCTGCATGGCTTCCCCACTCATTTTCCTCAACTGCTCTTTATCACCATAAAAAATAAATAGATAACCAGTTGAGCTCCCTTAGGTTTATATTCCTCACCAAAACTTTCAGCATAAGAAAATGAGCTCACAGGTTTTGGATTTGTTTCTTCAAAGTAAGCTCAAAACCAGTGCAACTGGAAGAAGAGAAACATCAAAGCTGGCAACACAGCATCTAGACAAAATGTCAGCTGATGGTGCTAAGACGACTGTAGTTGATTTCTCATTACGGTGCGTATGTTCACATGGGAAGGAAGAAAAACTAGGCCACAAAAAAACCAAATTCAAAGACAATGGGAAAAATCCATTCACTGCAGACAGGGACCCTCACTGCATAGTCATTTACCATAGTTTAGTATCATAAAATATTTAACACCAGCTACTGATCACACAATTCCAAGACAATCCCCATCCCTCCCTAAGATGAAAATGGAAGTTGAAGCAACACCATACTTGGGGAACTGAAAACACCTTCAGCTATATTATATTAAAATGTTCTAACTGAAAAGTGACAGAAAAGTTAAAATACTAGATTTGGGGTTTCTCCACATTCAGCAGAGAAATCACTTTTGGCTACACAGTTGTGAGAAGCTTTTTAAGGCATAAATAATAAAATATTTATGTGGAATTCATTTAACGGTTTTTCTATAATCAAGATCCTCCTGCCATTTAAAAATGTAAGTTACTTAAATGTCAGTCTTGAGAAGTTCCTCTCTCATTCAAAACACTGACATTTGCAAGGGGCATTACATTATTATTTACTACGCATATCAACCAAGCATGTGCATGCTGCTTTGCAGTACTGATACAGTCAGGTTCAGTAACAAAGTTCTGCTCCAATGCTTTCATTCTTATCCCTCCCGCTACAGTGTCCAGCTCCAAACATGGTTTAACATACAATGTAGTTTACTTCCTTCTGGACAGTAATGGAACAAGTGGGCCCACAGAGATCAGTTCAGCATCTCATTAGAATATAGGCATTAAACACTGAAACTGCTATGCCACTTCACCTAGGAGAAGAAATAAAAATGCACAGAATATTTCCAATCTGAATTCCCAAATTATCCATAATGCTTTCAAAGTCCAAAGGGCTTTTTTTGAGTTGTCACCATGCCACCTCCCCAGGCACCCTCAAAAACCTCTTCCTGCTCCATTTCTGTCTGGCTACTTCTACTAGCTACAAATTCCTATGAAAAAAATACATAGGAATGTATTCCTATTCCTTCTGAAAAACAGGATATAAACATACAAGCATTGTGGGCATAGCTAACCTAATCTCAGCAATGATCACAACAATCTTCATCATACAGCACAGAAATTTGCTACATTCTTAGCGCTGACCTCTGTAATTATCCAGATGGATGCATGTAAGTTCAGACGGCATTATCCAAAACTGCTTCACTGGTTGAGGCTGGAAATTAAAATGTTTGTGATTTGTACTAGAACATTAGGAAAAATCCTTTTGTCTTCTGCATCACAGCCAAGACTGATGATAAATATGTGATCTACCCTCACTCTCAAAGACTCAGAAAGGAATCACCACATGTGTATACTGATCTTCTCCCATTTTATGCCTTTTTATTTTCACATTTCTTATTCAGTTTCTAATCCGTGGCTTTATTTTGCCTTTCAAGCAAAATTTCTTGTACATCAGACTTACCAAAAAGGCGCTTTAAAAGCTCAACTAAATGCCAGCTATTTTTTCTTTTTCTATTATTCCATTCACATCTCTAAAATTAAAAAAAAATGACAAATCTTCAGAAAAGGCCCAGCAATCACTAACTACTGCAGGTGTAAGAATCTTCTGATTTACTTCATACTTTCAAACAATTTCCTTATTATTAAATCAGACCACAACAGAACTGAACAGTTCACTACAAATTAAACTGTAGGAGCTTCCCCTGCTTACTAGGGTTTCAAACAGCTGGGATATTCTCTTACACATATATATATTTGTTGTATGAGGACTTTTTTTTTAATTAACTTTTTAATTAACTCTGTAAGTGATTTATTTATACTTCTCTAGCACAAGGAATATAAATACTAGAATACTAATTACATTGCTAAGGAATTATAAAGATCAGATTACCAAATACAACTACAGACAATCACTCAAAAAAAGAGGTATTTCACTGTCACATCCAATGACAAAAAAGAACTATTAATCAGCAATTATTTGTCTAATTTCTTTTTCTTAACATCATATTAAACATTGCTAGATGTTTATTTATCTCTTCTTGCTAAAGCAGAAAGCAAAAACATAAAACCCACACCATCTCTAAGCCTTAGTTCCCACGCTACAAGCAACAGACTGTATGACAGTGAAGAAAACGCAACAGGCAGGGAAGAGGAAAGAGAATGACAAATTTAGATTGGTTCTTCCTCACCACACGTCTTGTACAATGGGTGAGAGATGATGGCACGCATGTCAAACAATATTAGGAAAGGATGCTTAACAGTGTTAGAAACAGCAGTACCTCCAACAGTGTGTGTTAAGGTCCCCATATGAGCTAGAAAAGATCCCCAGTAACAGTTAAAAGAGATGCCAATTCTCAAGGAAATTGTGTTCTTTGAAACATGGCCTCCAAAGCACACATGGCCAGGTTGCTTTCTCACTGTCTGTGCCACTGTAAGAGCTCATCCATTTCTGTGACAAACAAGAATCCCACGCATCAGGACTTGCAATGAGCTGGAGCTCAGGGTGGCACACGAAATCTCTGTGGACAACACATCACAGAAGGAAGGCAAGTAAACTTAGATTACTCTTATTCACATATGTGAACTCTCTGGTACCCACTCAATAGCACACACAAGGACTCTGTCCTCCTTTTCATAGCGTCCAGGCACAGACTCAGTAAAAAGATACTTGGTGTAACCTTCCCTAAGGACAACTGACGTTGTGCTCTAAGCACATCCTGCACAAGAAGCCTCATCTTTGCTGATGAGATGAGGTTTAAAGAGGAAAGGAAGGCAATCAGCCAGTGAGACTGAAGCAGAATCAGATAGTCACATTAAATGAAGATTCCATGTTTAAAATCCTTGTCAGCGACATGGACAGTGGGATCGAGTGCACCCTCAGCAAGTTTGCTGACGACACCAAGCTGTGTGGTGCGGTCGACATGCTGGAGGGAAGGGATGCCATCCAGAGGGACCTTGACAGGCTTGAGAGGTGGGCCCGTGTGAACCGCATGAAGTTCAACAAGGCCAAGTGCAAGGTCCTGCGCATGAGTCGGGGCAATCCCAAGCACAGCTACAGGCCGCGCAGAGAATGGATGGAGAGCAGCCCTGAGGAGAAGGACTTGGGGGTGTTGGTGTCCGAGAAGCTCAACAGGAGCCGGCAAGGTGCGCTTGCAGCCCAGAAAGCCAACTATATCCTGGGCTGCATCAAGAGAAGTGTGACCAGCAGGTCGAGGGAGGTGATTCTGCCCCTCTACTCTGCTCTCGTGAGACCCCGCCTGGAGTACTGCATCAAGCTCTGGGGTCCCCAGTACAAGAAAGACATGGAGCTGTTGGAGCGAGTGCAGAGGAGGGCCACGCAGATGATCAGAGAGGGCTGGAGCACTTTTCCTGTGAAGACAGGCTGAGAGAGTTGGGGGTGTTCAGCCTGGACAAGAGAAAGCTTTGGGGAGACTTTATAGCAGCCTTCCAGTACCTGAAGGCGGCCTGCAAGAAATCTGGAGAGGGACTTCTTACAAGGGCAAGTAGAGATAGGACAAGGGGTAATGGCTTTAAGCTGAAAGAGCTTTAGATTAGATGTTAGGAAGAAATTCTTTACTGTGAGGGTGGTGAGGCACTGGAATAGGTTGTCCAGAGGAGTTGTGCATGCCACCCCCTCCCTGGAAGTGTTCAAGGCCAGGTTGGATGGGGCTTTGGGCAACCTGGTCTAGTGGAGGGTGTCCCTGCCCATGGCAGGGGGTTGGAACTAGACGATGTTTGAGGTCCCTTCCAACCCAAACCATTCTAGGATTCTATGATACATGCCAGATAAAGTTTGAAAACCAGCATCCTTCCCAGTCTTCAGCCCATGCTGTGGCCACCAGGAGGTTGTTGTCAGATGGGAAAGGCAGGCAGCCTTGAACTGTGAGGGCAAAATCCTTAAACAAGCCAATATTTCCCAAGAAAGAGATGGAACTTTGCAGAATCGTGCACGCCCTGGTGATTCCTTAGGTTATTTTACACTCACACATGGGACAGCAGCGGTAAAAGCTCTCTCAGTGTTCTAATGATTCCCACTGACTGCTTGAGCAAAAAAGATTGGTCACCAGTTTTGCTCTAGAGACCAAGACACTGTGGGGCTCCACCTCATAGTCACAGGTAGCAGGACACGATGCTTCCGTCAACCCTGCCACTAATGCCTTCAACTATGGACTACAATAACTGCTGTTTTTCAAAGGATATGGTCACCTGCACCTGAGACAGAGCCATGCAAGAGCACGGAGAATTTGCACGGTAAACGTTGCTTGGTGGCATGGAGGGAACATGTCCTTTCCTATTCCACAAAGAGATGGAGTGCAAAAGAAGAGGGTCGATACTGCCACAAGTACCACAACTAAACTAAGCCTTAACAAGTCTATACCATAAACATGGCACCAGAAAACAGTGGGCCATAACTCTCTTGACAGCTAATGAACAGTTCAAAAGGGACATCAGAGCACTCCACTTCTCTGCCATCCAGTTTTCTACAGACTCTGCCTGTTTCCCAGGCAAACTGGGCAGCAGCCTAATTCCTCCAAATGGGGATGTGAGTGCTTACATCTACAATTATTCCTCACTCCAAAGACAGAGCAGCGCTGCTGCTAAATGTGCAGGGTTTGGGATGACAACTCTTTGTGCTAAAGCTGTGAGGGTACAGAAATAAAGACCAGGAGCAGATGCAGTTCTTTCAGGGGCTAAAACATCACAAAAACATACAGAACAGAATTTGGAGGTAAACCAAAACTGACTCCAAACCAAGCTACCTTAGCTATTTAAGGCAACAAGAGATGCTTCTTTAGATTTTCCCATGCTCTTTTCCCATTAGGCTCCAAAAACCTTTAGTATACTATTTTGAGATATGCAGAATTCCCACCAATTACAGCCACTAGTTGCACTGCAGTTATCACAGAACCTATAAGCAGGCTTTAGAACCTATAAGTAGGCTTTAGAAGAGCAGGTATAAACATACGTGGCTGGCTGAAGAAACCCAAATGTCTGATTTTTAATTTGGAAGTGTGATGGCCACATGGTGGCTCAAGGACAGACCCCATCAGCAAAGTGATTTTGTCTTGCTCTTCAACTGGTCAGGTAAATTGGTAGGATCACTGTACTTGGGACAAACTAAGGCTAGAAAGAATGGAATGGAATGGAATGGAATGGAATGGAATGGAATGGAATGGAATGGAATAGTATAGTTCTGGTTGTAAGGGACCTACAACGACCATTTAGTCTAACTGCCTGAAGACTTGAGGGCTGACCAAGAGTTAAAGCATATTATCAAGGGCATTGTCCAAATGCTTCTTAAACACTGACAGGCTTGGGGCACCAACCACCTCTCTAGGAAGCCTGTTCCAGTGTTTGACCACCCTCTCAGTAAAGAAATGTTTCCTTATGTCAAGTCTGAACCTCCCCTGGTGCAGCTTTGAACCATTCCCACAGACCTATCACTGGATCCCAGGGAGAAGAGCTCAGCACCTCCCTCTCCACTTCCCCACCTCAGGAAGCTGTAGAGAGCAACAAGGTTTCCCCTCAGCCTCCTTTTCTCCAAACTAGACAAACCCAGAGTCCTTAGCCGCTCCTCATAGGACATGCCTTCCAGCCCTTCAATCAGCTTTGTTGCCTTCTTCTGGATGCATTTGAGTACCTTCATATCCTTCTTAAATTGTGGAGCCCAGAACTGTACACAGTACTCAAAGTGAGGCCTCACCAACACTAAATACAGCAGGACAATCACCTCTTTTGACCGGCAGGTGATGCTGTGTTTGATGAACCCCAGGATGCGGTTTGCCCTCTGGGCTTCCAGGGCACGCTGCTGGCTCATACTGAGCCTGCTGCCAACCAGCACCCCCAGATCCCTTTCTGCAGGGCTCCTCTACAGCCACTCATCTCCCAAATTATACTTGTGTCCAGCATTAGTTCATCCCAGGTGCAGAATCTGGCATTTGTTCCTGTTAAATTTCACACCATTGATGATTGTCCAATGCTTCAATCTATCCGGATCCCTCTGCAAGGCCTCTTGTCCCTTGAGAGAATCAGCAGCGCATCCAAGTTTAGCATCATCGGCAAACGTACTAATGGTATATTCAACTCCTGCATCCAGACCAATAATAAAAATATTGAACAGAACTGGCCCTAGAATTGAGCCCTGAGGAGCACCACAGGTGACTGCTGCCAGCCAGATGTAGCCGCATTCACTACAACCCTTTGAGCCAGTTCTTCACCCAGTGCACCATGAACCCACTCATCCCACAGCTGGACAACTTGTCCAGAAGGATGCTGTGAGGGACAGTATCAAAAGCCTTACTAAAATCCAGAAAACTACATCCACCACCTTCCCTTCATCTACTAGGTGGGTGACCTTATCATAGAAGGATATCACATCAGTTAGACAGGACTTTCCCTTTGTGAACCTGTGTTGAGTGTACCTGATGATTGCATTGTCCTTTAAATGCCTTTCAATAACACCCAGTACCATCTTCTCCATAATTTTTCCAGGTACTGAGGTTAGACTAACAGGTCTGTAGTTTCCTGGGTCTTCCCTCATGCCCTTCTTATAAATAGGAATAACAATTTTAACAAGGTTAAGTGAAGTGTTAAACAGATAGAGTTGGTGTGGCCTCACTGAAACGCAGCTGGGAGTAACAATCCCTCCCCCTTCTCTTTCAGCCTGGAAAAGTTGGTCACTGTCACGTTTAGAGAATCAAAAAACCTCGTCACTGCATTTGGTTTTCAGCATAGCCTGTGCTGTTCCTCAGCAAAGCTAACTCTCTCTCCACTCCAGACGTAAAATTCAGGACTTGAATTTGCTGTTTTGTTTCAGAGAAAGAAGCAGCTCTCCAGTTAATCGTTTCATCCAGCCACCCACATGCAAAAGCCCTAAATGTCAAGAAACTTCACTAAAAAAAAAAGGGAGGCGGTCCAAACACATTAAAAACATAGTTAATGAGTCAATGGGAAAGAATAAACTGTAAAAAGCTGTTTTGCTTTACACAACGCACAACTTTTACCAGGACAACAGGCAGCTATCAACAGGCCAGGGAACTGAAGAAAACAATGCAATT
This sequence comes from Grus americana, assembly GCF_028858705.1. Classification (NCBI taxonomy): domain Eukaryota; kingdom Metazoa; phylum Chordata; class Aves; order Gruiformes; family Gruidae; genus Grus; species Grus americana. The sequence goes on from NC_072854.1 coordinate 111,496,296, forward strand.
ATTTAACTTTTCAGAGGCTGCACAGGAAGCACAAGGTACTCATGCCTAAGGAAAGCTATACTGCTTCATAACAGGAATGCTACAAATTCGCAAAGGAGGTACAGCTTATACATCCACCCTTTCCAGACAGATCCGCTGGCTCACTCACCTGTTTAGGGTCGACAGTGGCAGCCGGGGACTCCAATTCTATTGTTACAGGACCATCATTCTGGATGTGTACCTGCATATAGGCACCAAACTTGCCATCTGTAAAGGAAAGAGACAAGAAGAGCTGAGGGCTCTTGAAAGGATAACACAAACCAAAATCTTTCTCAAATGTGCTACTAAAAAGAGAAAAAAAAATACATAAAAGGTCAGCAAACTAATGAACTGCAGAAAGCTACTTAAGAAAAAAACAGTCTGTGTGCACCCAGCTCTCTGGTCTGACATTCAGAGGTAATAAATACACAGCTAAGTACAGTGATGTCCACAAAACAAAACAAGTTGACAGATAATCAAGGTGCTTACAGTTCAGGATGGGCAGGATAGTTCTCACAGGCAGGAGATGAAATTTTAAAGGATGTAACAGCTAAGCCTAGCTAACTCCAGCTAACTGGCTGATCTTTTGAAGAAATCTTATATATGGCCAAAAGATAAAAAGACTCAGAGTCTATTCTGAAGCACTTGACATTGAATATTCCAGAACAGGACACTGGTGTACAGTTCAGTCCCAATCTGCTACAGTAATTTCTACGTTCCTGTAGAGTGGCAACCTAGGCCATTCTTTGTCACGGTTTGGCAAAAAAGTGTGTCTACTCCCTCAACCCTGGCTACTTCACAGGAATACATTTATGAAATCAGAAATGTCTGTGTCACTTGTCATCAGTGGCATGTATTAGCACACCAGCTGAGGCGCAGACCACATTTTCGGTAGGCATTTGAGAAGTTTCCATCACAACAGACTCATAACATCCTTTTGTATGCTGTTTTCTCCTCAGATCTCATTTTCCTTTGTGCAAGCTTCCCTGCTCCATTTTTTCTAGTCCAGCTTTCTGCTCCTCAAACTCACCCCACCACTGGCTGAGCCTACCTGACTTCTCTCTCCCACATATTCTCTTCTGTCCTGCACACCTGAGTAGCCTTTCTATGCCTTCCCGGTAGACACAGCAAAAGGAACAGATACTACCAGTTCAATACAAATGCATGGAAGAAAAAAAGGTGTACTGCAGCAAGCAGACAGCAGTTATCCAAAGACTGGAACAGCCTCACTTACTGGGAAGGCAGGCCTGGAGCCTGCTCAGCAACACAACCAAAACCTCTTCCAGTACCACCTTGGACAGTGAGCAAAAACAGGCTGAAAGCGGTAGGCTCAAGCTTCAATGGAGCAACCACCCACGGGGAATATCTGCATGAGACATTGTATAGCTACTCAGCAGCCTTCCATGGCAACACATGATGTCCCTGACTGAAAAGAGGTCAAACCAAACTGTCCTGATTCTTCATGAATGTGTTACTGGGAATAAAGAGCTCTGGAAGAGTTTTCAGTCACTCCCTGGCACATCCCATGAATCAGACAGAAATGTGGCATTTGCTTTTAAAAAAAAGGAAAAAGAAAAGGTACATACATGGGCCATATCACAACAGATCTACTGCCCAAGTGCTTTTCCAAAGGCTGCATGCCACAAGCCACCCCATGAGCTGGAGATACAAGCTCTGGCAAAGCCAAAAACTACAGCCTGCACAAGAGTCTGCTGACAATGGTCCGGCAACCAAGGAAAAGGTTCTTGGACTGACCACTGAAGAGTCACAGCAAAAATTTTACCAGCAGCATTCCTCAGACATTTGCTGCCCCACAGAGGAGGCAGCAGCAGAGAACATACCCAATGTCCCAGCTCACTGTCTCTACTCAGGCTCCTTTGATTAAATTGATTTTCTTCAATGTTTTGCATGGGCTGACAAATGCTATGGGTGTTGAATCTAGAAACTCAACAAAGGCATGGCTCCTGCAGCTGCATACCCCCAGGTCCAAACAGCAGCAAAGCTGAGCATGTATTCCCGGTAGGCACACATGCACAAACACATGTATGCTGCACACACGCGCACATATATATACACACACAGCCAGCTGCACGGCTATCAACACAGACACGCTCAGCAATCACATGAACACAAATAGCACCTACAGCCTCATCTTGAACCCCTCACTGGCTGATTGGAATAAAGGTCCGTTAGTGGGAAATATGTAGATATATACAGTGCAGACCCCTCCAGCAGCTGGGCTTAGACACTCAGTCTGCCCAGTAGCTCCCATGGATCTTGGCAACCCTAGATGCTGGCACCTGGGTATACAAGTCCCTGAGGCCTGCAGCCCTGCTCCAGCTGCTGGTACAGACCCCCTTGCACACAGGTACACACACACATCTCCCCCCAGCTCACTGGCAGTTTGCTGTCCCCCTCTAGTCTTACCCTTAGAGACACACAGACACACCCACACAGGTCTCATCCGTAGAGACCCCTGGCCTCTCCAGCAGCTGGCCAGGACTGCACTAGTTCCTCCAGGAGCCAGCTCCTCCTGTGGTCTCACGCTCAGAGACACACACCCAGACCCGGCTCTGGCCACCGCAGCTCCTCACCAGCTCACCCCGCTGTGTATGTGCTCAGTGCCATACCTTCACTCACAGACACATGCCTCAGACCCGTAGTCCCACTCCATTTGCTGCACTCAGATCCCCCCATTCACACACATGCACATAAAACAGTGGGTCCCTCACCCAGGAAAATAGAAATGGCAGTAAGAAGACAAGGCAGACTGTGCTGATCAGGTGCAGGGCATAGCCACAAGTGTACCAACCAGCCATTGCTTACATGTGGCCATCCCTTTTTATACCCATATCCCTTTATTTTCCCATGCTTGTTCTTCCTCAAATCACCTAGATCCGCCCCTTTCCCTGCCTTCCACACCTAAATATCCCATAATGAGTCCTGTGTGACCCTGAAATGCTCTCTTCCCGCATGTGTCCCATATCCCTAGGCAGTCCGAAATGGGGTCTGGAGAGCCACTCCTGTTGACTCCCCAGGATGGGCATCACACCTATCCCCCCAGAGAGGGTCTGCGATCCTCTGAGTCTAGAATTTGGGTTCCTCTGCCTGCCTCTGTGCTCCTTTGCGTGTATGCAGACCAGTTTTGCATCACATAATGTAAGAACTACCTAAGAGCAGGAGTGAAAACGCCTTCCCATTTGACAACTCCACTGCAGGGTCAGTACCCTCTGGAGGGAGAGGACAATTGAGGCTGAGGTGCCATCAAAGAATGGCACATTGGAAGATACTAGCACAGTTACTGCTTTAACAAGGTGCAGCTGACTTGACTGGGTAAATCAGGTAAATAGAGATACCACGAAGCTATCGGTATTTCAGGAAAGGATCGGTGTGTTCTGAATGCTAGCTAACAGTGCAAAAGAAAAGAAGAAGAATTACTAAATAATTACAGAAAATAACAGAAAATTTATGAGACAAAAGTATTACAAAGCAAGTAAAAAAAATCAAAAAGACCTGTTCTCATGTTATAAATTTGCAGGAGCCTGGAACATGTAAAGGGTTTTACTGAGGAAAGATGTCAGAGCAATCAAAAAACTAGTGATTATAATTTTCCAGCACAGTTTTCAAACCCTTTGCCACCCATGATAGATGAGTACCTGCAGGGAAAACCCAGGTAAGTTTTTCCCTAAACCTGTAGCTTATGGTTTCACTGGTGAATCACACAGGCACGCATTTTTAGAGATGTCTGTAAATGACTCTCAGCTGAGAACTAAAAGCTTGAAGAATGCTTGCTGCTTTTGGTTAGCTGTATCTGCACATCTGACGTCTAGCTACCATAATGTGTAAGAGTCTCTTACAGAACAAATGACGACTACAGCGTAGAATCTCACAGAACTGATTCCTGCACAGAAACACGCAGTTTCTGTATCTGACGAGCACAATAAAAAAAAGACTTTATACCTTCATGCAGACCATGAGGGAAGGATCTACTGACATGCTTAGACAGTGGTGATATTACTTCTTTAGGAAGATCAAGCAGACACTACTTGAGCTGCTGGTCCTAGAAGGGTTGTTGTTATATTTACAGAGTATATGGAGAGAGGTACCTACATGTTGATCACATAAATGAGTCAAAACTAATGCATCTTTCTTTAACAAAATAGTAAACAAAAATACCACCTTAAACTTTATTAGTGGGAGCACAACTTTCCAAATAGCTCTCTACATATTGTATCATTCCTCTGCTGTACTTTAATCACTTCTGTGGCTAAAAGGGCTGCGTTCTGCACTTCCCACACATATGTGGACCTAAAAAAACCAGTAACCTTCACAGGCTCATTTTTTTCAAAGGCTGGTCAAATAAGCCCCCACCTTTACCAGAACACTCAAGGCACTCCCATCTCATAAGCCCTTTCTATCCTGTTTCGGCATCAGAACTACTGTCAAGGGACATCTTTCTGTAACAGCTCCCTCCCATTCTCCTCATACTTAAACTTCCAGTCTTTTGATCCAAGGTCACCCCAGGTCAAGGTGAATCACAGGTCAGAAAGTTTAAGATTTAGAGTTAATGGAAACAGTACTTAAACCAGAAATGTCTGTTAATGCTGGCCTTCTCTATAGCCTCTCTCTTCCACATCTTCCTCTCAAAGACAGGAAGGGTCTTGGCACCTTGCAACCACCACAATATGAACAGCAGTGCGGGTTTCAGTCTCAGCAACCTCATTCTCTGAAAAGATTTTAAAAGCCAACTGAGGAAGAATTTCTTCACACATTCCAAATTCCCTTTATTGATCTTAATCCAAAATGTCTCGTGGACCACCACACACCTTCATCTTCAAGCTTTCAAACATACTGCAAAGGTGGTGATGTTGTCAGAAGAGGCTGCCACTCTCCCTTACACAAATTGACATGTCCTGTAGTTTCAGGGACCATGGTCCCTGTGCAGTATGTGCTTTCCTCATGGGACGCTTCTGTATTTTTGGGCTGGCACCTCCCTTATACATCAAAACCAAAGGGTTATAGCAGTCCAATGGTCCTCATAGCTCTTTTCAAGAAGTGGCCTCACCCAAAACACAGCTTTTCTTCTCTGCAGCTTCAGGGTCTGGTCTTGCCTGAAAGAACAAGGGAAAGCTAAAACCTAGTTTCACAATTTCTTCTTAAATCAACACCTAATTCCTCTTTAGGAAGAGATGCTTCTTCAGCAGAATCTCCCTCAGTGCTGGCTGCCTGCCTCAAAAACATGCTCCTACCTTCCTTCCCTTGTCCCAGTGTCTACCGTAGTGTCAGTATATGGCAATTCATATAAACTTTCAGAGAAGGCATTTTTCATTTGTGTGTTATCGTTTCCTGAAGAGATGAGTTGAGAAACAAGCCTGACTCCCCTAAAACAGACTGACATCTGTGGTACCACTGCATTTTGCATTCACCTAAGAGCACACTGGTGGAACATATCACCCCTGTGGCGCTCGGGCAGACAGGCTGCAAGAGAGTTGATTGTTCTGGCCTTGAATGTTGATGCAGACAAATCCCTCTTCTGCACAGGACTGCAAGGAAACTGAAGACATCATCTCTTCCATCTCTCTGTCCCAAGAGTCTGTCTGGACTGATTTTCATTTTTCAGTCAGAAGGAAAGGAGGAGAAAGAATCCACTTGCCTTGGATGTTGCCTGTTACCCCAGCAACTTTGGGTAAATTTATGACATGACCCTCTACTGTCCATGGGAGACACTACCAACTCACCCTTAAATACTATTTATTTTCCTGCATTTTATACCACAATGCTCTTCAATGTAGTAAGTACCTTTCCCCGCTTTTAAGGCTTCTCAACTGATCAAGTCACCTCCTTGCAACATCCTCTGCCATAAAAAAGGATCCTACAAGTATAATTAAAATGACAATTTTATTCTGCTGGACACCTCTTAGAATTCCTTTTCCCTTAAAATCTGGCATGCATGCCTTCTTCAGAGGCAAAGGAGATCTCTACCTGAGGTGAGACAGACAAGCCACATCTGAGATGTAAAGACTTGAAAATGAGATATGATTTACTTTCAGAATATTTTTTGGACATATCTCAAGCCTCATGACCTAGAAACTTCACACTGGTTTTATTCAGAAGTTACTTCTAAGCTTATCTACTTGGAAAGTTATTCCTAATTAACTCCATGTGGGCACTCTTGCTCCAGATAAGAGGACTTATTCCAAAGCGACAACACTCACTGTTGTTCACTGAAAAGAGAACTTCAAAAACCTGCTGTCAAAATATAAACTGATTGAAAGTATTTCAGAAACAAAGCATTTTCCGAACCCCAAGAATAAAGATGTAGATATATGAAGATATATCAATTTTTCCACACCTCATTTACGTGAAAGAAGAAAGTCCATACTCGCTTTTAGTTTACCAGGACATAAGGGTCCAACTCGATCAAATCTTACCAGAGCAAATCTTCTACCTATCGACTTCCTAGGAAGTTCTGTTACCAGTTTCAGAGGCACAGGAATGGGTCCTAACTTAGTCATCACTCAACAAAGATAAAGATTCATAAAGCACAGACTCTGAATTCATTAGAACAGAAGTTTTTTATGTTACGGACTGAAAGGGATGCAGGGAACAGGTATCAGAAATGCATTCCTTATCATCAACAAATGTTGATTGGAAGAATATATCAAGGTACTGGAAAGCTGACACAAGATGGACATTTTATGTGTGCCTTTCACTGCGCCTCCTTGGAAAGCACTGGGATAACTACCTTAATCTACAGTCAATATGGAGATTAGCCTCTAAATCTTTCCCCAGCTACCAGTTTTCTGCCTTTTGTCTCCTTTTGGTCCTCATAATGAAAGTAAGGCTGACTGTTATCTATTAATAGCCCCCATTTTAAAAACAGTCTTTTCTAGACACTTGTCTTCTGGGCAAGTGTATAAAAAAATCAAGTCTAAATAGGAAAATGGCCAGAAAGCAAACAGAAAAGCAAAACAGTAAAGATTAAGGGTGGATAGAGCACAAATGCAAAGGGAAGCCTGGCATTTTCTGGTAAAAAGAAAACTGTTGCATACATGGCATAGAGTTGAGAAAAGATAGCCTAAATCAAACACTGTTCTCAAGTACCACATAACACCTCCCACTGTCATCATTACCATTTAACAGAATGTAAAATTAAAGTGACAGATGGAGCTACACTGTCCATCACACGCTGGTGACACCTTCAAGCCTGACTAACCACATATGCCTCAGAAAAAATGTTCCTCCTGGGTTAATCTAGCTACACTGCATAAAACATCCAGCCTTTGAGGGAGCCTAACTCCAGAGCTTGTTCTCATGGCTGCAGTCTCTCTGGGTTATGTTGTCAGAGTCATTGTTCATGCTGTACAGCCAATAACAATACAGGAGCATCTACATGTCAAACTGTTCTAGATGAATGCCAGGAAACAGCTTGGCCAGGAAGACTGGAGTGATCACCCTGCTGGGCTGCAGGTGAAAATACCAGAACATCCCCATATCTTCTGCTGCATAAAGACAGCTACTTTGCAACACAGACAGAAAATTGTAGAATAAAGAAAGTAATGATTAGGGAAGAGCACATACAAACAAGGTTCACTGGTCACATCAAGGACCTTACCAACCTTTTGCCCTTACCTTTAATAAGCTCTGGCTTGTAGGCTTTTCTTAGCTGCTCTAGGAAGTTGTTATAAAAACATTCCGCCTGCTCTGTGGGCATCGCCATGTGGTAGTCGGGCTTGTTTCCTTTCAGGATGCACTGGAGAGTAAATTGGCTCACACACAACACTTCATACTGTTTATCCATCACGCTTTTGGACCAGTGCTTCCCACTTTCATCTTCAAATACTCGCAAGTTCAAGATCTTTCGAACCCTAGGAGGAGAAAAAGATAATTCCTAAATTGTCCCATGCAGGATCAACAGGTACAAGTTATTGCCAGTGTCTTGGTTTCAGCAGGGATATAGTTAATTTTCTTCCTAGCAGCTGGTGTAGTGCTGTGTTTTGGATTTAGGATGAGAACAATGTTGATAACACACTGATACTTTAGCTGTTGCCAAGCAGTCAAGGACTATTCAGCTTCTCATACTGCTCTGCCAACAAGAAGGCAGGGGGCGCCCAAGGAGCTGGGAGGGGACACAGCCAAGACAGCTGACCCAAACTGGCCAAAGGGATATTCCATACCATATGACATCATGCTCTATTTAACTGGGGGGATGGCTGGGAGGTAGCGCGGCTCAGGAACTAGCTGAGCATCGTCTCTGGGTGGTGAGCAATTGTGCTGTGCATCGCTTGCTTTGTATATTCTTTTATCATCACCATCATCATCATTATTATTGTATTCCTTTTCTGTCCTATTAAACTGTCTTTATCTCAATCCACGAGTTTTACCTCTTTTTCTTTTTGATTCTCTCCCCCATCCAACTGGGGGGGGTAGTAAGTGAACGGCTGTGTGGTTGTTTTAGCTGCCAGCCAGGTTAAACCACGACAGCCTACCACACAGGATGAGATAAAAAGGAAGGCAGATGAATATTAATTCTGCCTCCACATAACAAGATATCCCTTTGTCCCTTCCTTCCTAAACCATGAGAATCTCATCACATTAGGCAGAGCCATAACCAAGAACGCCCTTACGCATAACATTGTCAGACCGTTAATTAACATCATCATTTTACAGAACGTGAGATCAGGATAGAATAACTGCAAGTTACAGGATTACATAAAAATGGCATAGGAAGTAAGAAAGCTTACTCTTTACTATCTGATTTCATACATCACAACATTTTTTAACATGTGAATAGCTTTGGGAAATTTAATCCTCTCACCGCACTGGGAAATCACACTCAGTATGAAATGAGATCATCCTAAACTATGGTTGTTTCCAAACATGATTCACATATATTCCTCCAGCTTTGTCACTTCCTAGTACTCTTTCCAAACCAAGCCCCACAAGCCAGATGAGTACGGCACTTTTTCATCAGGATTACAGAATCATAGAATCACAGAATGGTTTGGGTTGGAAGGGACCTTTAAAGGTCATCTAATCCAACTGTCTCTGCAATGATCAGGGACATCTTCAACTAGATCAGGTTGCTCACAGCCCAGTCCAACCTGACATTGAATGTTTCCAGGGACGGGACATCTACCACCTCTCCGAGCAACTTGTTCCAAGTGTTTCACCACTCTCATCATAAAAAATTTCTTCCTTATTTCTAGTCTAAATCTACCCTCTTTTAGTTTAAAACCATTACCCCTTGTCCTATCGCTACACACCCTACCAAAATGTCTGTCCCCATATTTCTTATAAGGCCCTTTAAGTATTGAAAGGCTGCAATAAGGTCTCCCTGGAGCCTTCTCTTCTCCAGGCTAAACACCACCAACTCTCTCAGCCTGTTTTCAGAGAAGAGGTGCTCCAGCCCTCTGATCATTTCTGTGGCCTTCCTCTAGACCCACTCCAACAGGTCCGTGTCCTTCTTAGAATCACAGAATCATAGAACAGTTTGGGTTGGAAGGGACCTCAAAGATCATCTAGTTCCAACCCCCTGCCATGGGCAGGGACACCCTCCGCTAGACCAGGTTGCCCAAAGCCCCATCCAACCTGGCCTTGAACACTTCCAGGGAGGGGGTGGCATGCACAACTCCTCTGGGCAACCTATTCCAGTGCCTCACCACCCTCTCAGTAAAGAATTTCTTCCTAACATCTAATCTAAAGCTCTTTCAGCTTAAAGCCATTACCCCTTGTCCTATCTCTACTTGCCCTTGTAAGAAGTCCCTCTCCAGATTTCTTGCAGGCCGCCTTCAGGTACTGGAAGGCTGCTATAAAGTCTCCCCAAAGCTTTCTCTTGTCCAGGCTGAACACCCCCAACTCTCTCAGCCTGTCTTCACAGGAAAAGTGCTCCAGCCCTCTCTGATCATCTGCGTGGCCCTCCTCTGCACTCGCTCCAACAGCTCCATGTCTTTCTTGTACTGGGGACCCCAGAGCTTGATGCAGTACTCCAGGCGGGGTCTCACGAGAGCAGAGTAGAGGGGCAGAATCACCTCCCTCGACCTGCTGGTCACACTTCTCTTGATGCAGCCCAGGATATAGTTGGCTTTCTGGGCTGCAAGCGCACCTTGCCGGCTCCTGTTGAGCTTCTCGGACACCAACACCCCCAAGTCCTTCTCCTCAGGGCTGCTCTCCATCCATTCTCTGCGCGGCCTGTAGCTGTGCTTGGGATTGCCCCGACTCATGCGCAGGACCTTGCATTTGGCCTTGTTGAACTTCATGCGGTTCGCATGGGCCCACCTCTCAAGCCTGTCAAGATCTCTCTGGATAGCATCCCTTCCCTCCAGCATGTCGACCGCACCACACAGCTTGGTGTCGTCAGCAAACTTGCTGAGGGTGCACTCGATCCCACTGTCCATGTCACCAACAAACGTGTTAAACAGCGCCGGTCCCAATACTGACCCCTGAGGAACACTACTCCTCCCTGCTCCCCACTTGGTCATCAAGCCATTGACAGTAACCCTTTCAGCATGACTATCCAGCCAATTCCTTATCCATCAAGTGGTCCATCCATCAAATCCACGTATCTCCGATATAGAGACAAGGATGTCATGCAGGACAGTGTCAAATGCTTTGCACGAGTCCAGGTAGATGACATTAGTTGCTATTCCCTTATCCACCAACGCTATAACCCCATCATAGAAGGCCACCAAATTTGTCAGGCACAGTTCGCCCTTAGTGAAGCCATGCTGGCTGTCACCGATCACCTCCTTATTTTCCATGTGCCTTAGCATAGTTTCCAGGAGGATCTGCTCCATGATCTTGCCAGGCACAGAGGTGAGACTGACTGGCCTGTAGTTCCCTGAGTCTTCATTTTTACCCTTTTTAAAAATGGGGGTTATGTTTCCCCTTTTCCAGTCAGTGGGAACTTCACTTAGCAACTTCATCTGCCAGTTCCCTCAGGACCTGCCGATGCATCTCATTAGGTCCCATGGACTTGTGCACCTTCAGGTTCTCTACATGGTCTCAAACCTGATCTTCTCCTACAGTGGATAGTTCTTCCATCTACCAGTCCCTGCCTTTGCCTTCTGCAACTTGGGCAGTGTGGCTGGAGCACTTGCTGTTGAAGACTGAGGCAAAAAAGTCGTTGAGTACCTCAGCCTTCTCCATATCCCAGGTAACCAGGTCTCCTGTTTCCTTCTGGAGAGGGCCCATATCTTCCCTAGTTCTTGTACTGAGGACCCCAGAGCTGGACGCAGTCTTCCAGGTGGGGTCTCACCAGAGAGGAGTAGAGGGGGAGATTCATCTCCCTGGACCTGCTGGTCACAGATGAGAGGAGGAAGGCAGGGAACAGTGCAGAACTGCAGGTGGCAGCAAAGTGGTGACTGGGCCTTGTTTGTATTTGTATTAAGGATGATTTTTTGATCTGCAGGGCAGAACTGACTGGTTTGAATACTCAGAGAGGACAAGGAGACTTTCACAAATGGATCCTGAAAAGCAGCAGGCACGTTTGCAATCCAGTCTATGGCTGGACTTTGATTGATAACAAGACTGCATGCATGCCACTCTCCTGCCTTTGGTTTCTTCTTTTAGCTTCTACTAATCTGTAGCATCTATAAACAAGGGAGCATATCACATGCAAAGCATTTCAATTGCAGCCATCAGCCAGACATTTTACACTGCACCAGAGGTGAGGCAGTTAGTATACAATAAAGCTGAGACTTTGTTATGGTCATAGAATAGAATCATAGAATAGTTTAGGTTGGAAGGGATCTTTGAAGGTCATCTAGTCCAACCCCCCCTGAAACACAGTCACAAAAGACATCCTTGCCAATTTGTGCATGTCAAAGACAAACGGAATTCACTCCTGAATGAAACAGATGGTTAAAAGCCTTGGAAGGCCCCAGTGAATAGGCTTAAATCATCATCACTGCTGTGTTTTAATGATAAAGATGTCTGTTGTGTCATTTACAGGATTACCAAAGTTTCCTTTCATAGGACTTGAAGAGCCTGGTTAAGCTGATTTCTTTCATTCCTTTTTTTTCAGATGCTGGCTTCCTGCCTTTCCTGCATCAGTCATCCAAACAACCTGGCATTGAGAACACAGTCGCTACGGATGACCCACTTGCAACATTCAGAAGCATCTTTCATATTCACCAAAGTAGAAATGAGAAACAATGATACACGCTGAGGACACAAACAGTAAGGCAAACCAATGGAGCATGTCATAATAAAAACACCTTCAGCTTTACTGTAATTCTCTACAAGTGTCAGATGTTTATGTGAGATCTTTGGTGACCTTTAGTTCGCATCCCCATTCTCTACTTTCTTTTCTGCATCTGCTAAGGGTTGTTTTCACCCTCGCTCACATTCGCCTCTCTTCACTTCTTGAGCCTTTCCTTTTCTTGACATCAGTTAGCTCTATTACCTGTTCTTTGCCTTCTTAAGAACTGAGGTCAGCGCCAGAACAATGAGCAGTCCAAAGGAGACAGAAGAAGCCCCTGGAGAACTCTCTCTTGCATGTGTTTGCCGTGTGAATCACAATATTTTGTGGTCATGGAACAGATGGCCAGAACCAGCCCTCCAGACTGCCAAAACTGATTCACTTTTACGGAAAAGTAACTGATGAGTCTGTCCAGCCTTTTGGAAGAACAAAACTTGTCACGTACAAGCTAAAATGAGAGTCTGAGGTTCTGATACATCCCATCCTTGAAGGATGGAGTCCTTCAGGGTAAATTCATACAGTAAAAAGGACAGACATTTCAAAAAGGGAGATCAGAAAAACCCAACAGGTTGATTCTTCCTTTTTGAGTCTGTTCTTGATAAAAAACACATACACAGGGAATGAAAACAGATTTTTCTCAATGAAACATAAAATGAAAACTCCAACTAAGAAACCTGCATTTGAGGTAAAATCTGAAGAGGAACTAACAGGCAAACCTGAGTTTCCCAACAGGAATGCCCCATTTGTTTGGCTACTGCACAGGTATCACTGTGAGAAATGCACAAACAGAAGAGTACAAGGCAAAAGGAAACATGTGACTTACATGTGCTCCAGCTCTCTTTGCGTATCTTCCAAAGAAATGCCCAGCAGCACACAGAGGCCTCGTCCTATTGAACTTATTTGTTCACCACCCACTGGGGAAGGGGGGAAAAAAGAAAAGTAAAGCTAAAAGCACTGTCTCATTTTATGACACAGCTAAGTACTGATTTCAGCTGGCAACTGTACAACCACCAAAGTAAACATCGTTCTAAACCCTTCTTCTCTGTCTTAAGTTTGTTTCAGAGTAAAGATCATGCAGAAGCCCTCTTTCAAAAGCCTTCCCAATATCATGACTTATTTGTGACTAGCTCAAGATGCTTACTCCAGCGTTTAAAAACACTGTATAAAGATTTTTTACTAGAATTGGATCAGCAGTGCTAACCAGAGAGGTGGCAGAGCTCTCTCCAATCCTTGTAAAAATTATCCACTTGGTTGATATCAGTAAGTGTACTCAACTTCTCTGTTCCACCACTCCCAACATACTTTGCATTACTTGTGAAAAGGTGATTTCTATTTGATATAGTCCTCATGCATTTTTTGAAATAAGACTTTGAACAACTCGCAAAGTCTAACCTCCTGGTTGGGAACACAACCTCTTAAATGACAATTACAATAAAACACAAACCATTGTGTTTTCCTAAGAAATGTTTTAAATTATCTTAATTTAGTTAAATTATCTTAATTTAAATTAGCTTAACATGGTTGAGCCTGAGATGACTGTAGTAAGATTTAAATGAAGTCTTAAAACTGAGATAGGCACCAGCTACCCAACTGTTAAAACCATATCCAGGCTCATGCAACTGGGGAAAAATGCCCCAAACATCCTGTAAAAAGAAAGGAGAGCAGACCCCCAGCGAAAGCTGAAGGCTTGTGTCTGTGCACCAGTGGCCAAATCTGTACTATTCCTGGGGGGCAGAAGCAAACCTGGGGGGAAAACTCCCAAAAATTCTTCCTTTCCACCCGATGTGGGTATGAGCCCTCCAGCTCAGAAATCTATCCTCCTGCAAAGCACAGCACTGTCACTCTTGCAGAGGGACTTCTCAAACTCTTTGACAGCCAGAAACAACAGTTTTAATTCTACCCAGAAATGTGGCAATGTCAGCCACAATCCCAGTGCTGATGAGGTCTGACCGCTATTGTACCCATAGTACCAGGTGTGCACAAAAGCTGCGCTCCTTACTTATTCACAGGCATGCTCTTCCAATGTGTACTGACCAGCCATAGGCAAGCAGAAACTCTTTATTTAACACGCAGGCTATTCTGCTGCACACCACCTTGCCCCTGGGCCCCACAGCAGACACACTTACTGCCTCACGTGCAAACGTCTGGGGGGTTTTAAGCATCTTCATCACAGAAGGTCCAACCGGTGCAATAGCAGGGACATAGCGTCAGGACACACCATTCCTACCAGCAGCTAAGCAAGCACCAGGACTATCACTGGCTGCCTTGACCCACGGAAGCAATGCATGCTGGCTACTGGGACAGCACTGCTGACACACGGAAGCAATGCGAAAAGGTGAGTCAGGCTGCGCTGTCGACACGCTTGCAATGCAAGGAGGCAACTGCGATCATAGAGCTGACGTGTGCAAGCCATAGGAGAAGGCAACTGGGATGGCACTGTCAACACACACAAGCAATGCAAGGAGATGCCTGCAACTGTAGTGGCAGCACATGCAAGCCATGCAAGGAGGTAGGTGACTGCAACTGCACTGCCAACACATGCAAGCAATGCAAGGAGGCATCTCTGATTATAGTGCCAATGGACTCAAGCCATGGGAGAAGGTGATCACAACTGCACTGCTGACACACACGAGCAATGCAAAGAGGCAGCTGTGATCATAGTGCCGGCACGTGTGAGCCACGTGAGCAGGCAACTGGGATGGCTCCATTGACACACACAAGCAATGCACAACAGTTATCGGGACAGCCCTGCCAACACAAGCAAGCAATGCAAGGAGATGACTGCAATTACAGTGCCAACCATGCAAGCCATGCAAGGAGGGAACTCTCATTGTAGAGACAACACATGCAAACCATGGGCAAAGGTAACTGGAACAGCACTGCCAACACACACAAGCAATACAAGGAGATGACTGCAACTGCAGTGCCAACACATGCAAGCAATGCAAGGAGGCGATTGCAACTGCACTGCCAACACGCAACAGCAATGCAAGGAAACAACTCTGATTATAGTGCCAACACATGAAAACCATGTCCCTGGCAACTGGGACGGCACTGCTGACACACAGAAGCCATGCAAGGAGGCAATGTTTATTTTAGCACCTGACACAAGCAAGCCATCGGAAAAGGTGATTGCAAGTGCACTGCCATGCAAGGAGGCAGGTGATTGCAACTGCACTGCCAACGCACGCAAGCAATGCAAGCAATCTCTGAGTATAGTGCCAACGGACTCAAGCCATGGGAGAAGGTGATCACAACTGCACTGCCGACACATGCACGCAATGCCAGATGGCTGTGACTGTAGTGGCTACAGGAGAATGCAACTGGGATGGCACTGCCAACACATACAAAGCAAGGCAAAATGACCACAACTGTAGTGCCAACGCATGCAAACCACTCAGGGCCACTGCAACCGGACTGCCAACCAGTGCAAGCCACGCAAGGAGGCAACTCTCATTATAGACAACACATGGGTAACTGCAACTGGGACGGCACTGCCCACACACACACAAGCAATGCAGGGGGTGACTGGGCTAGCACCGCCACCACACGCCGGCAACACAAGCAAAGCAAGCCGACCCACCCCGAACCCACGCAGGGGAACGAGGAGCGTGGGGGGAGAAAGCGAGGGGGATGGCACTGCCCACGCAAGCAGAGGCAAGGCGAGAGGGGGGCGGCACTGTGGGCAAGGCGCTGAGGAGCCGTTGGAGGCCGCGGCGGGGGAGCAAAGGCGGGGAAGGGAGGCCCGGCCCCGGTGGCCGTCTCGGTGGCAGCACACTGACCTGTGACACTGGCCTGGGCCACCCGCTGGACGATGGCCTTCATGGTGGCGCGGCCGCGCAGCGCAGGCCCGGCGCCGGTGCGGGGGAGAGGGGAAGGCGGCGGCGCTAGGCAACGGCGGCCGCTCCCTGCCGGCCTGCGCCGCTCACAGCGCCCTCTGGCGGCTGGGAGGTGCTGCTGCAGCAGCCTCCCCGTGAGAGACGCTATACGGTGGCGGAGCGGGTATAGTATTGTATGGGCACGAGCGGTGCCTGTAGGGGCTTCTCCTATAGGAAGCCTCTGTAGAAACAGGGGAGGTGTGCGTAGAGGCAGGCGAGGTGTTTACAGATGCTTTGAGTGTGGAGGGTCTCCCTTCCTCTGAAGTGAGTTGGTGCCCATAGGGTCTTTTGGGGGGAGCACATACAGAAAGGAGCAAATACAGGTAACTGGAATGGCGTCCTCTATAGGAATGCCTATAGGGACATGGCGGGGGGGGTTGTCCATAGAAACTAGTGGCTAGGAGGATCCTTCTGGAAAAGGAGATGGTGGCTTTGGGGCTACAGGAGCCCGTAAAGGTGGGTCTGTAGGTGCATGGGCTGGGGGTCATGTGGTATAAAAGCCCCTATAGAAGCTGGGGTGTGTGGGCAGAGGGGCTGGACACAGCTTTCTATACAATAAGGTGGTGTCTGCAGGGAGACCTTATAGAGACCAGTGGTGGGGCGGGGGGAGCAAGTCCTAGAAAAGCCTATAGGGACAGCAGGCAGCCCCCCTACAGAAACAGGGAGGCATCTGCAGTGGCAAGCCCCTACAGAAAGGAAGGTCTGCTTGTGCAGGGTCTGGGGTCAGCTTCCTCTGAAGGGAGGCAGTGTCTATAGGGACTGTGCGAAGCCCCTGTAGAAAGCAGGGGCTGGGGTCAGCCTTCTAGAAGTGGAAGCGGTGGCTGCAGGGAGCCCCTATAGCAAGGAGGGTCAGCAGCAAGAGAAGCTGGGGAGAACACCCATAGAAAACAGTGGCCAGGAACAGCTTCCTGCGAAAGGAGGCGATGTCCGTAAGGACTAGGGAAAACCCTATAGAATGGAAGTTAGCTGCAGCCACAGCAGCTGGGGGGCAGTACCCTACAAGGGGAGATGGCATGTATAAGGACCAGGGAAACCCCTATAGAAACAAGGGCCTGGTGGAGGGCCTGGAACAGAAAACTTAGTAAGTTTTCAGCTTACAGTAGTATTTCTGCACTTGTAATACATCTTCTGTAAGTTTTTATTTGGAGGACAATTAACAACTCTTGTACCCCAAAGACTAAACTACATTCCTTCTTATTGTAAAGGATCCATCTCGGAGCTGATCAGTCGAGGAGCCATTCCGGGTACGTCCTGGATCACCCAGGTACGCCCTGTACACCAGCTGGGGAAGCAACTTCACAAAAAAAGCCACAACGGCCACCTGGTCAGACCGTCAGACACAAGACACCAGGCAGCACGCAGATTCATTAATGTCTCGCAACCCAGTTTGCATTTAATAATTTGAAGACACATGCAAAGAACAGCAGTGATCCAAGCTGACGAGAAGGTTTGCCAGTTCTGCGAAGTTATGTCAGAGATGGAGCTGTCGTTTCAGCAATGCAAGAGGAAGTTTTTCACTGACGGTCTGGTGCCTGGTGCCAGGATGACTTTCTCAGACAAGCCAGCTCCAGCACAAAGTTCTGAGTTTCCAGACCACTCAATTTCCAGAAGGAGGGTCATCATTAGAATCAAAGAATGATTTCACACGCCTGAGCAGTCGAGTCATAGGAGGCTGAACGTCCTTGTATGTTACTATTGTTGTCACTTTTATTCCGAAAACTGTTTCTCTAGTGAATACTTCCTTGCGGGTTGCATTGTTTTCCTGAGTATCACTTTCATTTTCTAAGGAGTAAGGGGGACCGGGGGGGAAAGAAAAAAGAGCATAGCAATAAAACAGTTTTATCCCTTCATCATGGCAAAACAGCAGCCACATAGAGCAAAAAGATGACCAAATGCCTTTCTCAAATGCTGAGAAATAGATAGTAAAGATCTGATGACTTTGTAGACAGAAAAAGTGATTTATTAAGGTAAGTTAACCTGTTGCACTGATACTGGACTAGTGTCAGTACTACAGCAGCAGCAATAACAACTGGCTTAATAGCTCCATGTTACTACACCTTAATAAGCAGCAGGCTGCTGAGGACGAGCAAGAGGAACACAGAGAGAATAGAACAGAATAGAATAGAATAGGAATATTTCAGTTGGAAGGGACCTACAACGATCATCTGCCTGACCACTTCAGGGCTGACCAAAAGTTGAAGCATATTATCAAGGGCATTGTCCAAATGCCTCTTAAACACTGACAGGCCTGGGGCATCGACCGCCTCTCTAGGAAGCCCGTTCTCTCGGTAAAGAAATGTTTCCTCACGGCCAGTCTGAGCCTCCCCTGGCGCAGCTTTGAACCATTCCCACAGTGCAAATAAAAGCAACAAGTTGGAAAGGGTCCAGAGCCTGCTCCTGTGACCAGACATAAAGCAGATGCCTTTCCCATCAACTCGGGACTTAACTTCCTTCAGGGTGAACCTCCCCGGGATGCCAGGAGCCGCCTCGGCTGCCCTGCCGGGCCCTGCCGGCTCACCCGTCCCATGCGGAGCCCTCGCACCCAGCAGCCGCACAGCTCCCGGAGCCCCGAGGCAGGCAGACAGGCTGCCAGGGCAGTTCAGCGCAGGCAGCGCCCGACGCTGCCGTGTTCGGCCGAGGGAACAGCCGGAACCGGGGCTGGGGTTCCGCACCACCGGCGGCGCACGTCCCCCGGGCCCTGGGGGTGCCCAAGCCCCGCCCCGGTGAGTGCCCTCAGCCAAGCCCCGCCCCTCGGCCAAGCCCCCCCTCAGCCAAGCCCCGCCCCCACGTCACGCGCCCCGCCCCGCTGACCCCAGGCGGCATACCCCCCGGACTCGGGGCTGCGCTAGCCCGTACCGGGCCCGCCGCCGCTCTCGGCGCTGCCGCCTTCGGAGCTGTAGTGGAGCATGGCCCCCAGCATGGTCCAGCCGCCCAACGAGTAGACCAGCGCCGCCCGCGCGTTCCACACCGCCGCCCGCATCGTCCCCCAGCAACGACCGCGCTCATTGGTCGAGCCGCGCCGCCAATCGGGCGGTACGTGGGGCTGCGAGGAAAGGAGAACGCCCGTGCGCGCATGCGCCCTGGCTGCGGGGTGGGAGCCGCCGGAAAATGGCGACGGGGAGCGGGCTGCTGCTGTGCTGGTAAGAGAAAAGCCGCGCTCCTCCTGGAAAAACAGTACCGGCGTGCGGTGCGGGGGAATGGCGGCAAGAAGGGCGGGCGGGTTGCACGGCAGCAGCTGAGAACCGAGTTTGGGCGGGAGCTCCGCCACTGACGCGGCGGCGGGATGTCAGGCGACTCAGCCCGGCCCTGGGAGCCCGCCGGGACGTGGTCTCCCTCAGGTGCAGGGCCCCAGTTAGCAGCAGCTGCAGCGCCGGTTTCACTGTCAGTTTTCAAGCCTGTTAATGCGGTGCTAAAGTGAGAGAAGGGAGGGGCTAACGTTCAGGCCCTGCGTCACGATGACACAGACGCAACGCTTCAGGACGTATGCTGCTGTAATTCTCAAAGCACGGGTTGTATGTCTGGCCCCCTCCCTGCATCTGTCAAAGCATTCTCCACCATCTAATACGTGTACTGCACTGTCTTACCCTTAGAAGCACCTCTTTAACTCCCCATGAAAAAAGATTCATGACTGAAGATGTCAGGTAACAGCAACTGAAATTATTTTCGATAGCCTGTACATACCCCAGCGTTACGTTTTCAGAAATGAAAAGAAGGTTGACCCAGTCCATTGCTCATACAGCTGCATTAGGGATAGCACTAAATAGTAATGCTCTTACCCAGTTTTATTTTTCATTAATACAGTCCCCGGTTGCTAAAAGACACCTTTCAAGAACACAAAACATTACAAATTAAGCTGACGGCTGTTAAAATCTATATTGGCTAAAACATCCTTTAGCTCCAATTTTGATGTATGAAAAATACAGAGTAAACAGAATATAGACAAAAAGGAATACAAATAAATTAATATCTAGAAGGGCCAAGTACAAAACTCTCCCCAAATATATTTTATTTGATAATTAAAAACCTTAGTCTAAAAGAGAGAGAAGGAAATGTAAATAAATTGCTCCACTTCTGTCATCAACGTGGTCTACATAACTGTTCTGTTCTTGCTTCTCAGTTAGATCAAAGTCATGATGCACTTGAAACTGCCAGCTTTTTCAGATGGTCCATGAATACCTGGAGACTAACATCATCTGTCAAGATTGGAGCTCCCGATTCCTGCAGAAAAATAAAGAAATAATGAGCCTAAAATAGTGTTGTTGACACTGGGGACTAACTGAAAGCAAATCAGATGTCAGCACTTTGAACTAATTGCCTACTAAATCCACCACCTTTTTTTCTGCAAAGGACAGGTCTAGTGGAAAGATGCTACTCTTAGGCAATGACACTGACACTATCTTCTAGTGCAATTTAAACTACTGGAAAAAAGAAAGTCTCTTCTTTCTAAAGCATTAGGAATTTTGCTGTCCAAAGCTCTACACAAACAAGGTAAAGAAAGAGGATATAAAAGTCTAGTATTCTCAGATAAATAAGATCTCTATGTACCCATATCCTAGTTACTTCTTCCAGAATACTAAATACCTGTGACCTAAGAGTTTTAACTCATATTTGCAGGGAAGGGTGAAGAGATTTCTACAATGGGTCATCTGAAACCCGTAAGAGCATATTCTACTTCAAATTAGCTGCTGCCTTCAGTAGCAGCCACCACAGAAATCTGTCCTGGTCTGCCTGTGCCCCACGAGTAGCTGGGATACAGGAAGGGAGATCAAAGGGGCAAAGCACTCCTTGTGAGACCCCTCATCTCCTGCCATCAAGCTGCTGAGCTGTTCTGGCAGGACCTCTATTTGGACAGCCATTCCTTGGATCCATTGAGAAAAAGCCCTGGAAGTCAGCTGGATTTTGCTGAAAATTTGGGGGGATTCAGTACAAGAACAGGAACACAAGTTTAGTCATCCAGGCTTGAAAACTGTATTCTGATCATCTTGCCATCTGGTGCTCCCCACCAGTACTGTTTATCTTACCAACAACCATGGACTTGAATAAGCAGGTTGAATAAAAATCTAACCTGCCTAAGCTTCAGACACAAACCTAACACATTGGTTGTGTCTTTTAAAATGCTACAATTATTGCAGTCTCAGCTGCTAATTCCATTATCAGATCCTTTAGCACACAGAAATAACCTTGTTTCCTTGCGCCACAAAGCACTGTAAAGTTTTCAAATCCAGTCACGTATGTCTGCAAAAAGCTCTCAGGTTAGAAACAGAGGACAAACGTAACCTGCCCACGGCGTGTGGCCGTGTGCTGAAGCAGGATGTCTACTGCGTAGACAAATACGGAAATGTATGTCTTACAGTATTCTCACACATGAGCATCTCTTCCATATCTTACCTGTCCCCAGGCATAGAGGTTATTGTGGGTCTGGGAAGGGTTCACTTTAGACAAGAGGAACCGGGCCTATTAAGACAAAACATTAGAGAAGCAGTTATGTAAAATGACAGACCTGTCTGCTCCCTCACAACTTCTTACTGCCTTAAATACATGACTAGTGATGTTCCTCTGCTTTTGCAAGCAAGGTACTAATTTAACTTAAAGAGGTTTCCAGTCCAGAAACAGCCCTGCTCCACAGACAACTTGTCTCCAAGGGGACAAGCTGCCCTGCCTCACCTGGCAGGGCAGCTCTGCTTCCATGTGACACGGCACGTCGCCAGCACTGTCCCTCACGTGCCCCCATCCGCTCTTCAGAAAAGAGGTCAATGGAGAACCAGCATAACATGATCACATCAGAAATTAATACCAAATCTTTGTTTAAGAGCATCAATTCCAGCCTCTTCGCTGCTACAAACAAGCCAGACACAGACAAGCACTGCACAACTGCAATTCCAGGAAGAGCAAAAATAGGAACTATTTTATATCCTCATTCGGCATCCGAGAATAAAGGAACAGATGGTCAATCAGTCAGCGTAACTTACTGTCCTAGCAAGCTTAACTGCACTCCCTGTCTTCATAGGTTCAGATACGTAGCCAAATCATTTATTTCCCACCTCTATGGGGAATAAAAAGATAATTAAACTGGCTTTTTCAGGGTTTTTTCCATCCTCAGATTTCAAAAGCATATCCAGTAAGTGATTGACTTACCAAAAGACAATGTTGTAGCAAGAGCTCATGACAAAATATGCAAGCTCTATACTTTGAAGAGCTACATTACCACTGTATTTAACAGAATCGTCCTTGTAGTAAAGCAGAAAAAGACAGCTATTTGCTCTATTCAACAACACTGTTCCTTGATAAACTTCCTTACCTGACTGCCTCCATGTTCAGTGTGGATGTAACGCGGCATCGGGAATCTAGTCTGCAAGATTTCCTGGGCGTCATCCAGCGGGGCTTGCAGTAGGTGCTTGAAGTTTTCATATTCAGGCATGTCTTGGTAACCAGCTTTCTGCCACTGTGCAATAGTCTATTGATGGGAAAGGGAAGAAATGAAAAAATAAGAGAGATGTCTGCAAGCCTCCTCTCATCTTAGGGCAGCAGAACGATACAGCACTTCTGCTTACAGAGCACAAGACAAATGCACGCTTTCACTATGTTATTTAGTTTCTGTCTGTCCCTGAATTTAAGAACAGACACTCAACACAAAAGCTGGTAGCGGTTTGTGCAGTGCAAAATCAATCTGTTGAAAGTGATCTTCAATCCTTTATGTGTCAGCCTGCGCCAACATAGAAACACAAAGCATTTAGAAATCACTGACATTCTCAATCTGACTTGGTCTTAAATGAAGCAGCCATTGCCTTACAGTGTTTTCAAGGTACCTAACCATATGTACCTACCAATTGTTCTATACACATGCAGGTCATGCACTTGGCCCTTCCTTTGTCTAAATTCTACCCAGTTGCTGAGTATCTTGCTCTGCAACAGTAGGTAGAAATTATTTAACAATGACAATACATCTTCCAGAATTAACTCAAGCGTTCTACTCCTGTTCACATCAATCAGGTATCCCTGCTCACTTCTCAAAGGGAACAAATCCTATGTGGAGTGAAGTTGGGAGCTAATAATGGAGCTGCTGCAAACTATCACACCAAACTTCAAGTATTCTAGTAACAGTCATTAAATATCAGTGAAGTAGCTTAGTTCAGAAACAAAGGGAAGAGTTAAAATGCCTCCCAAAAAGTTTTCACTAATAGGAATGTTTGACCATAAACCAAGATGGGTTTATTTAAACTACTCCAATATAATGCCATGTTTAGGTCAAAGAAACTGGATGAGGTCCAGTCCTCAAGCAGGACTATAAAGGCTATGAGGGGAAAAAGAAGAGATTTCCAGAGAAAGAAGTGGAAAGCCAGCTTCCTCTTCATCCTTTACCCCATAACTGCTTCAGGGTGTGAGACATTCCAACTCTGCAGCTACAGTAGCATACTGGTCTTTTACAAAACCTGACAAGATTGAAATACAGATCTGCAGGTCTGCACACTGAAGAGACACTGGAAAGCCAAGGCTTTGGATATTGGTGTGAATCTGGATGTTTAGAAAGGGCCAGTATCTAAGCTCTTACCTCAGTCATGATGGAAGGAATATAGGAGCACCTGTCAAAGCATCCAGTATTTAAAAGCAAAAACTGGAAAAATTCGTAACTGATTTAAGAGCAGCAGTATTTAAGTGTCAAAACGCAGCAACCAAGTACGTCATGTATCTGACAAATCAAACGGTAGCTCTCTGCTCTGCTTTCAAGTTTCTCTGGCCTTTTCCAGGCGTGGTAAGGGACCACCTTCATTACCAAGCTAATATGACAGCAGTTACTCAATGCAGAACACATCCTTAGTGACTCCAACAGGATTTTTTTGTTAACTTGGACTGTGATGTAATTGTATTACAACTGGCAGCATGTATACAATGTCATTATGCTAGTGTAGGCTTTGCAAGCAGCTCTTTTTATACTAACAGTGACACCATCTTCATGCATGGCAGGAGGGAGTGAGTGCAAACAGAGAAAGAGAGCATATTTCACTGTACCTCACCAAGGTAGATAACTATCTGGAAGAAAGTATCCATCAGTAGGATTCTGTCAGGAAGAATACTGCTGCTGTCCAAAAGCACTGGCTGGGGAAAATAAAGAAGTCAGTTGCCACTAAGCCCTCAGAACCGTATTAACCTTCATGCTGGCCAAACAGCTTGCTCAGCCCTGCCCGTATAGACGCAACTCCACCAACAGCTGCTCAGCCCACGTGAACACCTTGCAGAGCACAGTCAGCTTCCTGCAGCATCACTGAATGGAGCAGCAGGTTATCAGCTTCTGCATGAAATGCAGGATGTGAGACAGCAGTTTCTACAGCTATCCAAGTTTAGCCTGCAGCTTCTGCATTTCTTTCCTGCCAGACACACTCCATTCAAGGAAGCTGTCAGTATAAGGGAATCTGTGTCCATTGAATACTTGCACATAGTTAAACACTGCTGCACAAACAATTGAAAACAAGCAGCTGGTGAGAGATTATGACCTGGAAGGGCTGAGGCTTGCTGATTTACGCAGTGGAGGTGGCAGCCTCTGGCAGAGAAGCAAAAGTGCTACTGACAGCTGCAAGATTCACTGGATGTTGAGGTTGGGGGTTGTGGCTTTCCTGGTGAGATTGGGAGGGGGGAGGTGTTGTGTTTTGTTATTTTCAATCAAAGCTGTAAGTTTAATGAAAACACAGTTCATATTTTCCATTGTCCCATCTCATTTTTTAATAATTATCTCAATTTAAAAAAAATTATATAGGGGCCTTTTTGCTGAAATAGTGTTACTCTGAATGCTCATTATTTTGGATTGATCCACCTCTTCCTGTTAAACAGGGACTCACCTCAGGAGGTCCATGGAAAGAATAAGCATAAAGGATGGGCTGGATCATAATGAGAGACTGGGTCAGATCTTGCCTAGCAAAGTGGTGACGGTAATAAGAAGATTCATCTGGGCTGTTATTGAAGACCTGCAGGAACGGGGAGCGTCGCAGATGGAACATGAACTGCACCAGAAAGATGAGTGAGAATAGAAATGTCAGCAACTTGCCAAAACTTCTGCACACACGTCCAGTCTTTATGAACAGCAAATTCTTTGGAAAAAAAGTTTACCCCTTATTAACTCCTCAGAGTTCTTCCCTTATCGGTCATTTGTGGCACTGAACTACAAGACCAGCCCACTAAATTAAAAAAAATCTGTTCCTTCCCTTTTGAATCTGATAAATGATACAAGATGTTTTATCATCACTCTCACTCACCCCTGCACACTTTTCCCACAGCTGTGGGAAGTGAAGTTCTTACCTGGGGATACAAAGAAAATGATTCTGACAATCTGAAGGAGTTGGGATCATCTTTGTTGTATTGTCCAAATTTCTGACACTGTTGGAAACAAAATGGATACTTTGGTTATCTCTATTTTTTTCCTTTTTTTTTTTTTAATTGAATTACCACCTTTTTTTTTTTTTTTTGGAAGGGTGTTCTTTTGGTTGTTTTTAAACAGAACAACCAAGGCATGAAAGTGACAATAACAAGTAATAAAAAATTTATAGGCTATTTTTCTTTAAGTCAGTGGTTTCTGTATCTTACTGGAATGAGAATGATTGTTATTTATTTATCTATTTTTTTATATATATTAAATCTAGATTTGAAATTATCCAAGAATGAAAGATATACTGCTTCTAGTACTACTCAATTTTTTCCATTAAATCAAGGATACTATGTTATACCTAAGTTGCTTCATACACTATGAAACACTTCGCAGCAATTTTACTTCCTTCTAGGGCAGCAGCAGACTGGCATTTCACCAACTGCTTTCACTGAAAATAAGAAGCATCAATGGTTTTAGCAATTTAACTACAACTCCACAATTGTTTCAGCATGCCATGTGTGTTTTGGTGCTCAAATCTTTATTTGATACTGCCCCTGTTTTTTTCAGGGTCTAATGTGCCATATCTGTTAGTATCAACTCCATGTGGGTGCCTGGACAAAGCCAGAACCAATTTAGGCAATTCAAGCCTGTGAAATTGAAAGAAAGAGAGTATGGAGTTGTGGAAGTGATTACTACCCTGAACTTGGCACCAGTGAGCCCACATCTGAATGCTGTGTCCAGTTTGGGGCTCCCCAGTGCAAGACAGACATGGATATACTAGAGTGAGTTTAGCAGAAGCCACCAGGCTGGTCAGGGGCTGGAGCACCTCATGTAGAAAGAGAGGCTGAAGAAGCTGAATTTGTTCAGCCTGGTGAAGACTGGGATCAGGGAGTCACGTCGCTCTTTAATCTCAGGTTTAACCCTTTCAGCGTGATGGGATGTTTACCCAGCCCATCACAAATCTGCTGATCACACTAGCTTCTGAGCTATCATGTACTACAACTACGTGACCATGATCAGAGCAGAAATGAAGTCAGTCAATCTGGAAAAAGAATGGCATTTTCATTTCCAGAGACCATTTTTACTAAAATCAAGACTGCGCCCAACTGCAGTCTGTTGGTCTTACCAGCCTGATCAGCTGTCTGTCCAGCCATCGCAGAACATCAGGTCCCTCCTCAGATTCAGCTCTGTATACTCCCAGCCGTGCCATCAGCACAGCAGCTGCTTCTTGGTCAAATGCAGCTTCTATATGCTGGAGTTGACTCTGTGCATCTGCCCAACTATAGGGTTAGTAAAAGGTTAGTGTTACATGCATTCACTTTCAGCAAAACCCAAACCAGATTCGTCTTCCCTGTGCCAAATACTCTGCGGCCAATACACGCAACAAAAAGCTAGAAAAAATCCAGCACAGACTGCAGCTTAAGTTTCTGCCAAAGAAATGGCATGAGATACTCACTTTCTGGCTATGGTGGTGACACGAATGCGTTTCTGCGTACTGGAGTGTTGATACTGAGTGACAAACTGCACTGCCCCTCTGCCTCCCTGCGGTATTGGTGCATTGTGCTGCAAATAAACAAGGTAAGCCTTCAAAACAGGCTGGCTTTTCCATAACCCTGTACACTACAGAAAACTCCAGGGCATCGTTTGAGCAATCATAGAATAAGTACAGAGAAAAGAGACATATCTGTTAGTGTGTTTTCCAGCAGCCCTCAGAGTCAAGTGGTGCCAGGCTCATTTAATACTGTGCCTGACACTTTATCAGCTTGTTCCTTAAAGGACAGCTGCAACTTATCATCGCAATAGCAATGAGCATAAAAATGGCAGTACAGGGTCTGAGCTAAGGTCCTGCAAGTTCACCATCCTCTTCCCAACAGTAACAAGCCCAAGTAGCAAAGACGACAAAGACACACACATGTGAATAGAATTCCTCTGGATAGCCTTCCTAGCTTCTAGCTGCCACATGCTCAGAAACTTCCCCAGCCAAAAGTTGTTTCTGAGTCAAGTTATTACAACTTGGAGGAGCAATTCTCCAAGAATTTGAAGGTATTTATACTTTTATTCTCCACAGCACCTATTGGCGAAAAGACAGTTTCTTCCTTGTTAAATCAATACTATAGGACGAAGACAAGGAAAGAATGCAGGTTTTGTAGGGAACAAAAGTATTAGGCAATTTATGCATATGAAAACAACCTCTGAGACTGTTTCTTTGGCACAAAACACTTGGTTGCTTCGCAACCATCCGTCTGCAACACAGAGGATGTCATTGATTTCCTTGCCCTGTTACAAACAAATACTTTTGTGTATAAAAAAGATGACCCCCCCCCAAAAAAAAAAAAAGAGAAGCCAGGACTGACCTGATTTACCACTTCAAAGTAAATGGCCAGAGTTGTGCTGGGATCCAGACTACAAATTTTCCATTGAGATGTTCCTCCAATTCCAAGCTCCTGCGCAGAATTAAAAAGAAAGCAGCAGTTTTGTCTCTAGCAGCAGGTAAGGCAAGCTTATGTTAAATTCTGCTCAGAGGTAGAAGTTATGGCAGGCCTTCTAGATTTCTTATTTTTTGGGTGATTGAAGTTACTGAAGGACACACAGTTAAGAGAAAGCCTCATGGGGCAAGAATTTAGTCCAGGAAAGACTGTCTTTTCCTAGGGATGTTTCCAAATTGTTCTTCTGGAAAACTCTGACATTCTAGCTGAGCTGTAGCTCTAGACATAAACTTTGCACTGTTTATTTAATTCTTTATTAAAGATTTTTCCATGTCAGAAACTTACATTTTCAGAGACACATGGCCCTTTAGCATTCAGGGATATGCATGGTCCAATAGCTCCTGCAATTTTCAGCTCCCTAGAGGTCTAGAACAAAATAAAAAAAGTTGTAGGTTTTGGGGTTTTTCACATCAAGTCAGTCAAACAGAATACACACAGATTAAATCAGTTGCTTAGCTTTGATCAGATAATGCATACACGTGACTGTCAGGGAAAGCATCTCTGAGTACTTTCCCAGATCACCTACTGCTACAATCAGTGAACGTAAGAGAATCTACATAGTCACATTTTAATAACGAAGACATATTTATAGTGACCACGAGAGAACGTGAAAAGTTCCTTGCTGAATGACGAGAGGCTGAGTTCAGCGGCTTTAAAAAAAAAAAAAAAAAAAAAAGACAAAACACATTTAATAAGCTTCCAAACAAAAATCCCTTCACTCGCACCAGTACGGTGCTTCTCCCAAAACAGGCACTACATCTGACCTCAAACATGTAGAATTTTCTGCATCCCAAATACTTAATCGACTTTTGAATGAACAGCACTTTTATTTCCCAGTTAATGTCATCCAGTGAAACTAATCTCTCACCTTCACATCCAAACTTGCACCAAAAGCCATCCGAAATTCCCCGTTGAACCCTTTGTTAAATACCCGCTGGAAGGTCTGCTTGAAGAGAGAAGTGTTGAAGGAGTCTCCCATCACCATGTGTCCTCTGGGAAAGAAAAATGATACACAAGGGAACTGAAGCAACTAGGAACTAGAAGTAAAGCACAGAGGATACATCCCTCCAACTCTCATCCATGCAAATACATGCAGAAACTGTTTTAAAGCATGCCTTTGCATAGGCAGAATTCACATCAGGGAATGCAGATTCACAGATACCTCCTCCAAAGCCAGACAAGTTAATGCTCCATCTTTGCCAGCTTGCCTTCTCTACTACATTTCTTGCCATCCCTGTAGCTGCCTTAAAAATGCTTGTATTCCACCAGCCAGAAACACCTCGACCCAGGAAACAGCTCTGCTCAGCCTGCTTTCCCTGAGCAGGGCTAGAACCACCCACACAGACAGAATGGCTGCACCCCTGCAGCACAAGGACGGGTGCACGTGTCTGCGCTGTGCCCCCCCACAAGTGCCCTGGTAAACCCAGGCCTGATCAGAAGGACCTTAGTAACGCAACCAAAGGGTCAAACAATCTCTCTTCTGCTTACTGAGGATTATGTGGTTATCTACAAATACCTTGCATTTGCTCAAACTATCCTCTGACTCCGTAGACACAGCGGATTTTAAATGGCCAGTAAGACGTGCTGAGTCCCCAGAAGGCCCAGTTTAGCACACAGCCTTCCTCACAGAGACCATAAAGTTTTCAGCAACACGGAACACAGACATTCACCCCTTAGAGCTGTCACTTAAAACTAGATGCAGGGAAGAAGCCAAGAATCCCTGGGGAAAGCACAAATGAGTTGTTAAGCAGAGAAAATCTGGCCCACACAAGGAAAGCTGCTACCCACTACACCTAATGCTCTGCTCTTCTGATGGCACTTCAGTCATGCACACACCACAAAGCACAGCATCTCTATCCCAAAAATTCTGGAAAGGATACTTGCTATCTCCCAAGGAGGCAGAAGGCGTTTGCAAAAGACATGTTGCACCATGCTTTAGAATACCTTTCTCAAAGCAGGACATCGGGTTTTCTACCAGCAGTGCTAATTCACATGCTGTTTTGAGACTTCACAAATGTGGACTGGGATCAGGGGAGGTTTGCCATATAATTCCTGGCAAATTCAAACCACAGTTTAGAATAGAATGATAAAAATGTCCCCTCCCTGGAAGTGTTCAAGGCCAGGTTGGATGGGGCTTTAAGCAACCTGGTTTAGTGGAGGGTGTCCCTGCCCATGGCAGGGGGGCTGGAACTAGATGGTCTTTGAGGTCCCTTCCAACCCAAACCATTCTATGAAATCTCCCCCTTTTGCCCTGACACCAAATTTAACTGCCTTCTGAACCATTTCCCCCTCAAAAAAAAAAAAATTTAAAAACCCCACAAACAGGTGCCAAATTTGTGCTCTCCTGCTATGAACATACCCGGTGAGGTTTGCACAACACTTCATCTCTAGCAGTCCAGTCTGATCCAGGGCGCAGGCATAGATGTCGATGCAATGCCCATTGGCTGCAGTGCGATTAGCCAGAGTCTCGTAGTGCTGGGGAAAAAACATAAACGGTGTTTAGGATGCTGCAATGGGCAGTTTTTCTGCTGCTCTCCGGCTGAGGCCAACAAGTGAAACACAAGGTACAAACAAAGCAATTACCAGTGCCGTAGTAAGAAAACACCTGTTTACGTTTAGTACTCTGCTGGAGCACACTTCTCCCTCCTAGCATGTTTGTACTTGGATGAACTTAAGTTCCATGTTGCAAGTACAGAGAGTGCATGAATTGCATGGGATCATCGTCTGTGATAACCTAGTGGAAATCCAAAGGTTCCAGGTGATAGTTAAGAGAACAGGTGTCATACTGCTTCCTCTAAGCTGACAGGCACATTTGTAACTATTTTAACTGTTGTTTCATACACCAGGAAGACAAAGGAGGCTTTCTGGAAGTGACAAATTCTTAGAAGACAGTTTTTTTCCTCCCCAGAAGGAGATACAATGACGATGAACAATGCACCCACCATCAGCTAAGAAACAACACTGAAATACTTCTTTCTCTGAGATGGCACAAGACTGGGCTGCAGAAGTAACTAGGAAGAAGTCTTTTTTACCCTTCCCTTGACCATTCTCACAATTTAACGTACACAAAAGTCTCAGGCACTTCAAGGACAACCATGCAAATATCTGGACATACTGTTCCCACATCAAGAGAATGGAATATGTTTGCTCCCTGGGGAAAGACACTGGGCAGCTGCCAACATAGCAGCGTACATAGGTTTGTGTTATGTTCTTTCCCCTCACTTAGTGTTCTGACACAACATTCAGGTTTTGTTTTTAAACACACCCAGCAGGCACTAGCACCTACTTTGGTGGCCTTCTTCATGAACCTTGCGTTGTCCTTCTCTATGTCGTGCCAAGAACGGATGGGTGTTTTCAGTTCATCTCCTACCACCATGCCCGGTCCTTGTGTTGGTG
Organism: Grus americana; assembly: GCF_028858705.1. Lineage (NCBI taxonomy): Eukaryota > Metazoa > Chordata > Aves > Gruiformes > Gruidae > Grus > Grus americana. Next base: position 111,527,631 of record NC_072854.1, read on the forward strand.
GCCCACCTGTAAACAGCATTATTCTGGCCCCTGTGTTTGGAAATGTGCCCTAAAATAAAAATAAAGACTTATATCAGAGAGAGAGCAAGAAAAAAAAGTGGGGAAAAAAAAAGGAGAGACTGATTAAATGGCAACAATACTTTCTTTAGAGAAGTGTCTGCATGCCTTTCTGTAATGTCATTAGTGACCTGTCTCTGCTAGAGGCCACCTTGATGAATAGCAAGGCATTTCCTGACAGTCACAGCACTCTCAAGTTTAGACTCAAGCTATGTCAAGCTTCATGCCTTCATAACAGGAAGCAGGCAGTTTCTCTTCTTTTTACTCACATCTTAGCTGACCCTCAGATAAACCCAGTGCATAGCATCACCTCCACACAGCGATACACATAAGAATCAGAGCCCTTTAAACACCTGCATATTTTACCATTTAGATGTAAACTCCCAGCCCACTCTACACAAGCTGGTGCTAAGTCAGTAAAGACAAATCACACCTCTGCAGCCCAAGGTAACTGGGCCACAGACCAAGCTGGACTGACACCTGCACACATCTCAGCAAAGACTGCCAGGTGCTTACTTGGACCAGCTCATCTCAAACAACAGCACTAAGAGTACCTCCAATAAGCCAACAGCAATCGAAAGAGCTACTCCAGTGGAACGTAAAGGCCTCTTTCCCTGGGTCACTGGCCAAGGGTCCCTTTGCAGTTCTCCAAGAAGATCTGTTAAATTCATGTCAATCTTATGTACTGGCTGCAGAAACCTGCAAAAATTCAAATGAAATGTTTTCCTGCTTATAAGTCCTTTCAGTTTAGAGAAAAAAGAAAGTGCCTCCTTGTTCCTGGCACACATAAATTGCACTGAGATAGTTATCAGAAGCAAAAAGTCACATGGCATGTTGCCTTCTTACTTCCAAGATAACTGGCCTGTGCAAAATAAAAAAAATTTGATCAAAGCAAGACATAAGGAACTGACAAGAAGGCAAAGTCACAGAAAGCATAAGAAAGAACTTCAATGGTGATTTAGTCTACCAAAACACACAACAGCTGCCACTGAAAAAGAGGAGCTGAGAAAGAGAGGACTGTATTCAACAGAGGCAAGTATGACTTTACTGTTCAGGGGTCACTGTTTGCCTGTCAACCATTTTTTGAACTTGCTGGGTCAGGGGGTAGGAGGTGGTATGTAGGACTGTTATGCACAGACCAGGCCCCCCATTGGCTGGTCAATCAAAATGACAGGCCCTTGTTCCAAATGACTCCTGAGCAACAGGCTTTCCAAAGACACCTACCCTCTGTTTTTCAAGTAGAAATCTAGCCTGAATGGCAACCATGTTCTTGCAACTGCAAAACCAAGATATTATATAAGTCTAATACATCGCCTGCAGCTCTAGTAAAGTCCATCCATACGTATCACTTGATGTAGGGAAATAACTATGACAAGACAATACCATTTAAATCTTACAAAGACTCCTCTTGGGAAACCCATGTTTAGAAGCGTGACCCCAAAGGGGCATAAAACATCTGCCCTGCTCTTCTGCTGTGCTGGTGCAGCTTACCTGCTTGAAATAACAGGTTGCTCTGGAGTCTGAAGGGGTCTTCCCTGTTGAATGGGGACAGCTGGCCTTGAAAGCCCAAGCATATCCTAGAGAACAGCAAAGAGGGAGAGGAGATGTACTATTCAAACACTGAACTTATTATTTGCTGTCAAGCAATATACCCAGGGGCCTGCAATACTGTAGCAATAAATAAATTAAAATCTGTGAAATTATTAATCTTTGCCCTCCCATTAGGAATGGATCAACGGGTCCATTATGCAAGATACACAAACTCTATCTCAGACAAGCTTCCAAGGAATTTACAAAGGCAAAAAAACAGGACGGATATTGGGAGGGAAACAGGCTAACAGTTAAGAGCAGTGCACTCCCCTTCCTCCCCGAGAGCCCAGAACTTGAAAGACCAGCAGTGGTGTCAACAGAGCTAACAAGCCACTGGCCTAAGAGATGGCAGAACGTACCTGTATTTGCTTAGCTGTCAGGTCCTTTGTGCCTCTGAACACGTAGCTCTTGGAAATCCCTTCACAGCTCAGCTCATGAACCTGGACCATTCTGCCAAAAGTGATAAGCCCCACCAGAGCATCGGCAGGCAGCAGACTCAGGGACATCTGGAGGGATTCCTTCAGCGCCTGCAAGTCCTCCTCTTCCAAGCACGTGTCAACAACATACAGGAAGATCAATGGCGTCTGTGGACCTCGCTAATGTGGAAAGAGATAGATTAACTAGGCGTGTGCATATGCCAGGCGACACTTTATAATGTCTCCTGCCAAGGAATAAAATGAGCCCTATCTTAAGCACCTTGCAGAAATGTTATTTATTTGCATTACCTTAAGTAAATCTAATACATACATAATCTGTCACAAACAAGACAATTCTGGGGGCTTCAAACTTGCCTATGATTCATTTACCTGCACTATATATTCAATTGTTGAAAACTGAGGCATAAGCTCTGCTGGTTGATTGACTTCAGATATGCCTGCATATGCTGGAGGGAACTGAAAAAGAGAACAAAGAATTAGGACAAGGAAGTTGCAGGAGAGAAATGTAGGACCCTCCTCTGCAGTACAGACGCTGCCCTGCTCACAGTGTTATTCAATTCTACTTACTGCCACTGCACCAATCTAATTCATGACAAGAGACCCACACTGCTGTTTTCCTAAGGACGGACAACAAGTGGCCAGCAGTACGGACAGCTGCTCAATCCAGTGCAAATAAAAGGTAGGTCTAAAGCAGCAACTACGTGGTACCTGGAATTCATTTATCTAATTAATTTCATACTCAGCAAGAACAGTAAACGCCAAGTGCAAAAAACACACTGGAAATACATGGGACAAAATAGCATTTTTATCTCTTTCCTATGTCCTGCATGCTGGTAAAATCACTAGCAAAACTGAACTGAAAATAGACAAGATGTCAGGTAAAACAGACCCATTAACAAGTACTCTGGCCTGGGTTCAGCAAGAGAAAAAGGCCAAGGGAAGGAATCTAGAAAAGTGGAATTTATGCTTAACTTGCTTTGCCAGAGGAGGCCACCAATAAAATGTTCACTGAAAAGATGGAAGGGCTGATGCTTTCCCAACTTACCTGATTTCTCTGAAAACAGAAGTTACAAGCCCAGAGCTTGGCCCGATAGTCAACTTGGCTGCAAGGGAAAGATGAGGCATTAGTATAACTATAGGAACAATTTTACAGCATAGCTTCACAATTATCTATGCTGGTTCAGAGCATTGAGGAAGAAACAGAATATCAGACACTCCAACTTGAACAACAAGAGGTTTAGGGATTCAGGCTCTTGTGCTATTGCCAGAAAGTCCATTAGCTCATCCAGCCCTGCCACGTCCAGGCTTGTCAGCATGTCGGACCACTGACAGCTCTCCAGGGCTCAGCCTTTGGCAGACAAAGACTTGGGTCTAATCGTTCTTTCGCTACACTTGGGCTTATCTCAGTCATCTTATTGTTTGTACAGGTGTAGCACACAAGTACTCCAGTCACGGAGCAGCAGGAGCTGTTCACTGACATCCTGCATAAACACTGAACAAACAGGCTGTTCCCTGCCCCAAGGAGTTTACTCTCCTCAGCCTGTTACGACATCCTGTAACTGCTCGTGTGTAAAGCCTGGCCGCATTATTTCATGGGCTTGATCTCTTCTTCCTTCCTCTTACTGGCCTTCCCTGCTTTCTCGCAGCCCAATGCTATGCTTCGAGTATGTATGATCATCACATGATTTTGAGATTGAGATGATTCCTCTTAAATTCTCAGCAAAACTTCAAAGAAAACCTTGATGCTCATACTGGAGCCGACCTACAAGCACCAGCATGTGTAGGAAGCAGCAAACCAAGTGAACATCACAGCCCAGAGGACAGTATCAGCACAATCAGCATCTTCCTTTAAGTTTCATCATTCATCACAAAATTCTCTGGGATGGTAAGAGGACTGGCCATTTCCATATCATCTCTGCCTCAATAGCCTCCCCCAAGGCACTCCTCTCTCCTTTGCTTCTGGCAGCTCTATTAACAGGCTGGCATTCAACGTATGTCATTAGGCATGCGTGGATTTTAACAAACCCGCTACATCTAAATGGAAGAGGCTGCCAGGCACCAGGCAGAGAAAAAGGGGAATAAGGAAGTAGTGAAGTTCAGATAAAAACTAGGTACTATCCAGCCTCTCTTAACATCCCTAGCCAAGAAATTCATACCAGAGTGGGTTGAGCACCGCTTTGCACGTTGGTCTGCTACAAAGCACCGGTTCATACTGCACAGGTGGCAGGTCAAGACGCTCCTTCAGCGGGGTCAGAAGACAGGCCAGGGGGACAACCATCCTTGTGGCCTCCAGCCTGCTGGAGGGCCACACGTTCCAGCTGAAACGCACTCCATCACGCTCCTCATTTTGCTGGATGAACTCCAGGTACGTCGCCATGGGACTGCAGAAGGTCTGAAAGGACATAAGCAATGCACATTCAGGCAGCGGTCACCTGTTTGGACAACAGTCCTGCAAAGGAGGTCAGCAGATCAACTACATGAGGCACAAGACATTGCAGGACAAAGCCAATACGTTATAATGAGTTAATCTCATCAAATGAACCATGTGACGACATTAATCTCATCTGTCCAGTGCTCTCATCAACATCCCAGACAAAACATCACCAAATCCAATGAAGAAACAAGGAAATCTGACACTCAAAGCCAGAATGCAAGGTTTTTTTTCCTTGTGATCCACATTTAACATCCCAGTACCCACTCAGCCCCAGGCTGGCCTCAAGGCAATCCTGCGTGACTCAGGTCAGTAAAGGAAAACAGGTCAGATTTGAACACATCCTGAAGCCTTCGGCTGAAGCCTTGCGGGGATAAAAGGAGGCCAAATCTGAGACGCAAAACACTCATCACCAATGTCATCTGTTTGCCAGCCTGCCCTGCTTACAGATGGAAAGGAGCACATGACAAAAAGGTCAGAAAAGGTCTCTGGTGATTTTAGACACCCTCTGTGCATGGCAACATGTCCCACTCCCAGTAAGAGAGGAATTGAGAGTCCAGCAGACTTCAGAAAAAGACATGCTCTTCAAGGAGGGATATCCCCAAAACACCAGAGAAGTTACTCTCTGTATTGCCTTACCAAACTCTTCAGAGTAAGATGCGAACAAGACCTCCCAGGCTATCATTACCTTTCATGTCTCTGAGAAAGGGAAGGACAAGTCTACTGAAAAACTCACTCCTCAAATCCAGCCCACAAGCAGCACACAGCACTGGCAGCAACTCACAGAGCCGAGGGGAGCAGCAGCACCATGACCCGCTCCGGCCAAGGAATTTCAGAGGTTCATCTCTGGCTGCAGAAGCTGCAGGATTACCTTGCTCCTGGTCCTCACTGCAGGCAGGAGATTCAGGAGGGCCATAGCCATGAGAAATCAGAAGCATCACCTCCCCCACAGGAGAAATTTTGATGTAACATTTTCCTACAAACCTCCAAACTCATTGGCCTTTTCTTTGTCCTTGCTACTAAGGATGTAAATCAAGCTTATGGGCATTGCCCTGTATTTCCACCCCCACCTCTGGAAGGACAAATGCAACGGTTCAGCAACACATTGCCACCACAAATGGGTCTGTCAGGGTAAAAGTCAGAGCTGAGCATCCCTGTAAAAGATCCCACACATCAGAACAGCAAGATAAGCACCCGACATCTCAGGTATGCAGTGCAACTGCAGTGCAAATTTACTCCATGTTGCTCCAGCTGAAGCCCAGCACCACTCCCCTACCCCGCCTGAGCCCTGACTAGGTTTGGCACAGGCTGTAGCCCTGATTTGGGGTCAGGGCAGCAGGAGGAGAGGCTCCCCCACTCCAAAGAGGCCCATGTAAGGCCATCTTAGCGCAAAGTGCCTGACCAATGTGCCAGCATCCCCACCACAGCAGGGTCTTCCATCCCCAGTCACATAGCAACCTCCAGGGCCTGTCTTGGTGGTGGGGAGGTCCCAAAGCCTCTGTCCAGGAGAGGACGGACCCTACCAAAGCCTCAGCAGATGAGTCGTGGTAGTATTCCAGTTTCTGTATGGGATCTGCTAATAGGGCACGCTGCTGACCCATCCCTCCCAGCAAAGCTGGGATCACCACAGACCCCCCCAGCTGCTGCACTCCGCACAGCTATAGGGGACACCACAGATCCCTAGTGAAGCCATAGGGGCCACATCCGACCCCCTATGCCACTGGCCCACAGGGTAAAACACTGACCCCCTGCAGTGCTACAGCTACATTGCTGACTGCCACCACAGCCCCGGGGGACACGGCTGACCCCAGCCCTGCCCCGGGGCACATTGCCAGGCCCCGGCCCTGCCCCGGGGGACACTACTGATCCTTGGCCCAGCAAAAGCTACAGGGGAGCTGCTGAGCCCCCGGCGCTGGTCTATGAGACACTGCTGATCCCCATGCAAGCACTGCTGTAGGGGACACCACTGACCCTCCCCAGCATCCCCTTAGGGGACACCACTGACACCCGCCCCCCAGACCCTGGTGCAGGAGACACCACTGCCCCCCCAGCCCCTCCCATAGGGAACACCACAGCCCCTCCCAGGCCCCCCTCACAGGGGACACCACTGACTCCTCACAACCCCTACGCACAGGGGACGCCACTGGCCCCCAGGTCGCCCTCACGGGAAATGCCAATGACACCCCTCCAGCCCCGCAACAGGGGACGCCACTGGACCCCCGGTACCCCCTCATGGGAGACGCCACTGACCCACCCCCCAGCCTCCCCTCACGGGGAACACCACCACCCGCAGCCCCAAGACGGCCGCAGGGGACGGAGATCCCCGAGGACTCCCCGCAGCGCCAACCTGCCCGCGCCGCTCCGCGCCGCTCCCCGTCGCTGCTCTGTCCCGGCAGGCCCTGCGCGCCCGGCAAGGCCAGCTCAGCGGTACAGGGTGCCCGCAGGCAAGATGGCGGCACCAGCACGCCCCGCCCTTCCCCGGCGAGGCTCCGCCGACATCTTAGCTAAGGGCACCCTACGCGCAGTTCTGAAGGAGGGGAAGCGGCGTGACCCTACCAGACATGGCGAGGCAGCGGCGTCAGGGAGGCCATCTTGACTGAGGGTGCCAGGTGTAGCGTTGGAATGGCGACAAACGGGGTGCCCTTACTTAATACAGGGGAGGCGTTGCCTTCCCGCACCGGCCGGCGAGCACGGGGTGAGGGAAGCAGCTCTTTTCTCAGGGTGCTCGGCAGCGTTGGAGGGTGTTTAGGAGGGACCCTCGGTTCTCAGCCCCCGCATCAGGCATGCTGGCTCTGGGAAGCATGCCGGGCCAAGCTTTGAGGCTGCCCAGGCCGGCGACAAGGCGGGGCCGGCGGGGTGGGGTGGCCGAGCCGGGAGCAGGAGAGGCTGGAAACTCGGGGAAGGGCCGTGCAACGTGTTCCTGGTTTGGTTTGCCCTGGGGACATGCACCCTTCGACAGCACAGCACGTCTCCCACCATCACGTACCTGACTGGCCAGCATATTGTATGTCCCCTCCTCAGTGTCCCCAGAAAAGAGGTGGCACCCTGCTTTACCCTCGTGGCTGGCTTGAGGCCAGTGGTTCATCACTCTGTGAGGAAACCTGTACCCCAGCCTGCTGGGCAAACCCCGGTGCCCAGACCCTCTGGTGAGGAGAGATCTGGGGATGACCGCGACATCCAGAAACGCCGCATGCTGCCTGTGGATGCGTGGTAGAGGTTTGACCAAGCCTGACTTGCCCCAGGCACTTGTCTGTGCCTCGAAACTAGGCAAATATGTTCCCTCTCCCCTCCCTTCCTTCTCTTGTTGCTTCCCACAGTCCCTTCTGAAGCCAAAGAGGCAAAGCCTGTTTCTAGTGAGACTGCTGACATGAATCCTCCACTGTGGCTTTGTGTAATGCCATCTAAGTGGGATTTGTCCTGTCTTAATGTATGCACATAAATCCATCGCTGAACGTTGCAACCTGTCACACATACTTCTAGAGGCAAAGGCAGCGTAGTGAAACATGTTGACCTGCTTCTAATAGTTTGGGTGCTTGCCTTAAATTCATCAGCAGTCAGCCTAGAAGTATTCCCCAGGCTTCTGCGTGAGCATCCCTCCACCTTCGCTTGAAGGAAATTAATGCCCTGTGATCAAGTTCACTCATCCATATACTATCAAGCTTTGAGGTTTTCTGTATTTTCTCTTTTATATGCAACAGAAATTTATGTTTTGAATATATTTTATTTTTCTTAAAGTCATTGATGAGAAAAAAGCCTAAAGTTCATTCTGAAGTTGCTTGGTAACACTGAGCTTAAAACAAAAGGAGGAATATGTTTGAAATGCTGTGCAGCAGTGTGGTCCTCCACGCTCATTTGATCACCAGGCTCCCATTTTCCTTGGGTATTGTCAAAACACCCAGTTACCTCTGATGTGGCAGATGGAAAAAAAAAAAAACCACCAAGAGAACCAGTGGTATGGAGATCTACTGATACAGGTAGCATTGCCTCCTACCAGTTAACTAGCACAAGAAACGTAAAACCTGGCCAAACTGGGGAGCTGAGGTTGCCTGTAGAGGCTCTCTGTTGTGACCAGCCACAAGGTGATGTCCCTTCTACTCTATGAGCTACGTGCGACACATCTTACACTTTTCTTAACTATATGAAGGTTTTGGTAAACCATGAATAGGAAACATGGCCAATTCGGACACATAATAAGCAATTAGGAATATAAACATTTTAAATGTTACTGCAGTTAACAATGGAATGCTTGCCTATAAAAAAATTAAAAATAGGCAATCTCTTCTCAGCCTTCAAGGACCTGTAAAAATCTGAGACTGCTCCCAGTTCGCACTCTGTGCTGAGAGTTTGTTTACACTAGAAATAGCAAGAAGTTAAACAAACTGTTGAGAAGGACAAGTTTTTCAACTCTGTTCTCTGTGCCCCTCAAGATATTTCAACAGACCCTGGCAGTGGAAGAAGATTCAATGGAATTGCCATTGGGCTATTGTAGAGTGTGGATCCATCCCTTCTTCCCTTCCATGGAAAGGACAGAAGGAATTGGCTGACAGATATGGAGCAGAACTGTGTAAGTACACAGATAGGGGCCATTTTCAGAACACAGAATTCCACAGGGAGATTGGCATTATCCAAGGAATGCTTGAGGAAACGGCTTTAACCAAGATTCCTTCTTCCCAGGGCAGAAAAGGTATGTTTTCTACTAAAGCATCTAACAGTGGAGAGCAATGTTCCAGGTCCAAAACAAAGCAAAACAAGATGCTGTCTGAGCTGGACATTAATATTGCCTTCCCAGATCCTAACATAAGGCAAGTTGTGTGCTCTGCAGGGGTTAAATTTGCTTGTGTAAAATCTGAACATGGAACAGAGAGGTCACAAATACAGTGGGAATAAAAAAGCTGTAAAATGCTACCTATGTTTATGTGCTAAAGTGTATGAAATTCAAATTACTACTGTTGTTAACGTCCTCAGACCCAGAACTTGGTCTCCAAGTACTATCAGTAAGAGGCAAAGCAGATTTGCTCTTCTGGAGTTGCTAGTTCATCCTTCATTTTACATCTTCCTTACATTGCCATGTCTCAAAAGCAAAGCACAGTGCCTTACGGGGACCCAGGACTTCAAGACTATGCTGCACCCATTCTACTAGCATTAATTAAAATGTTGCACAACTATTGTGAGTTTGCAAGAGGAGCAAAATCTTAAAGCCCTGTGTTTCTAGACCAAATGACTAAAGTAAAGGCTTTCCCATTCTTCTGTTTTCCTGAAATACTCACAAAGCTTGCTCAAAAAGCAAGAGAGAGAGGAAAAAACACAGGCTACCTCCATAAGCCCCAACTTGTTTTTTGTTTAACTACTGAAAGAGGAGAATGCTTTGAGCTCTGCTTCCCCTCCTCCCCACTCCCCCCCAGGATCTCCTGAAAAGCGGGTGAAGTGCAATAATTAACTTTCTCAGGTAGGAAGCGTACATTTTCAACAAGAACTTGGACACCACCTGTGGAGGTTCTCACAGTACCTTTTTGTCCCTCCAGGCTAAACCGCCAGCATGGCCGAGGGCCTGGTGACCCGTTTCTCACAGATGAAGCGATGGTCCTAGACACATGAAGCAAGAGGGGAAGGTGGTCTGTGTGTGGTGGACAACTCTGTTAAGGTGTCTATACTCTCTTTCAAAGCATGAAGTGTTTGGCAGCTGTCCCCACTCGCTGTTGTTTCTTCCCAAAAACTGCCCTGCACGAGGTGGCAGAACAGGAAACCAGAGCAGGGTTTAAGAGTTTTCTCTTTCCTTTCTTGAGCCCTAGGGAAGCCACACCAGGACGAGACAGAAGGTGGCGCTCGAACAGCACCAAATGAACAACCATCACGCTTAACACCTCCAACAGGCGCAAGAGTTTATCATCAGAGTAAATAAATGAAAAAAAAAACCAAACCACACAACACAAAACCAGAAAAAAACAAACAGCCACTCAGCCACGGGGTAAGTGTTTTCATTATCAAAGCTTCAAGTTTGCCATTAATGTTAATGTTTTAAACTTTGGACTGTAAAGGCTCGACATGTTAAACAGTACCTGTGAGCTGTACTCTCTCCCTCAGTTCACAATACAGCCTGGTACTGTAGTTAATGTTTCTCTTGGAAATAAAAAGCAATCTTGCACTTGATTCCATGTGAAAATGGCATTTGGGTGTGACCACCCTCCAACTTGCTTCTGTACAGTCCGTTACCGGTAGTGAGGAAACTGCTCAGAACAGCCCGGTCAAGGTCTGCTCAGCCCAGGGCTCATGAAAACAGGGATGAGCTCTCCGACCCAGGAGGTACCTCCTGGTCCTGCATCAGCTGAACTGTGACCTCTTGTATGAGGCTTGCATAAAAAAATTAGCAGGTCGTTCTTCCACGTGATCATCCATGTTGTGAGGGTTAACTTTAACTCTCAGCTTTCTATACAAACATTTTCACATTCAGTATCAGAGCTAGTATTGTAGCTTCCTCAAAACATTACATTTCATACCAGTTTGTAAAAGGGACAGCTTTGCCAGGTAGATGAGAAGACTGAAGAAACTTAAGGAGTCAAAAAAAGACCAGACCATTAATGTTACCTTTTAGCATTTACTCTCTTTTTTTAAAAAGAATTACAGGCTGATAGATTAGCCAAGTTAATGAAGAACCAGAGTGACGGAAAGATGGTTCCTCTAATTCATTTAGAAATAGATCAGACAGATTCCTATTTTACAGATAGGAAAGTGAAATTGTTTTACTTTTCTCTATAGGCATGGGTTTTTTTCCCAAATTTGAGAAGTCTTGTTACCGCTTCCACAAAGGTCATCTAAACCAGATAAATTCTGGGCCATTTGTATTGGGTTTAAAAATCTTAATAAACTGGCTCTCTACTTCCTAAAGCTGTTCACTGATGACAAGCTCTCTCTCCTTTTTCTCATTGTCAATAAATATGGTTATACTGCATAAAGTGCCATGCCTGCATGATAAAGATGTATTGTTTCCCTGAAAGCTATCTTCTAGCTGCAGCAGGGCACAAACAAGGTGTTATCTCTGCAGCAGCAGGATTCAGGCCCCCATTGTGTTAGGCCCTCTTTGAACACAGGAAGACAAAGCCCCGCACCTCAATGAAATTACCTTTGGCCACATAACAGATGTCTGAAGCTGAGGTTAAGACTCCCTCCAGTGAAGTGAGCAGCATTTTCCTCAACCTTCAGTGTGCCAAGTGGTTATAGGGGGCAAAGAAAGAACAAACATCGCATCATTTCACCCCATCTCTTTTGTAAGAGCTGTCCTGCTTCTGTAAAGATACATATCCCTGTCACCTGGAGACAACACTGCAACAAAGACCCGGCTGTGAGTGCTCACAGCAGCTAATACAATCAGACTCCTTCCATGGACATGCCAGCTTATCAGGCAGTTGGAGACAGCATGCCTAGCTGCTCCCAGCCTTTGCCTCTGTATCTATACCATCCCTGGATGGGACAGAAACCTTTTTTTTTTTTCTTTAATTCTTTGCACAGCACTTAGCACCGTTAGCCTTCTGTCCACAACCCACGCTCTAAGTAGGAAAATGGAGAATCAAGCAAGATTTGAACACTTATATGGGACCCAGACTGGTTTTAGAAAGGGCAAATTCCTGGACACTATTGAAATAGCTGATGTAAAGTCTCCTACCCTTGCTAGGTAAGCTGTCTTCCAAAAATCTATGTTAGCCCAGTCTTTACTACTTATGGTCAGATGACCTGGCATGCTGGTAACTCAGTTGTAGAGGTGTTTGACCATTGCCCTCCCAACACGGCATCCAGGAAGGCTTATTTTCAGAGAGGGAATTTTTAAAATAGCTAGATGCAACAGGTCCGGTGTTGTGCTTGACCCACTAATTGTTTCCCAGTACTGGGAGGCTATCATGAAGATACTGAGTAGTTGTAGACAGATCCAGCCTGGGCACAGCAAGATTTAGCCACAGGTAGCAATTTGCACTGGGACCAGACTGTCTCTGCACAGTTCATGTGTCTATACTACCCTGGCTGCTAGTACTTCATCTCAGCTCTCTTATTCTGGATGGTGGAGAGCTGGCTGTACCATATATGCACGATATTCTCATTTATGAAAAAGGAGCTGATTTTTTTTTCCCTAGAGGTTGCTTGATTATAGGTAAAGGAAGAGGTGGAGTAACAAATTAGCATAACATAGTTGGTACAAAAATCTGCTTACATCACAAGTAGGATTTGAACCTACATTTTCCAAAGACAATACCACCCCTCTAATACTGCCAGATGGACATCGATAGCCCGAGGAAACCAGACACAGAGGTCCATGGCCCAGCATACCCTGGGCACGATGCTAATGGCAACACCACAGTCTCTATGTTATTGCCCATTCATCAGTAGAGAGGCACACACAGGAGAAGCCAGAGAGGTCACACAAGAGAAACACAAATTGGCTCCATGCCACAGAAAGACTGTGCTTTTTCATAGTATGCTGGTATCATGACTTTCTCAGATCACAAACCAAGGCCAGAGGCCACATTTATGTATAAACAACCGTCATTGTCATCTTTTTCAACCCTGAGGGTATTCATATAACTTATAAAAATTTTCCCTGTACCATCAGGCCAGAGGAACTCTTCTTCTCTTCTGGAAAACACATCTTCCCAAAATTTCATCCATGTACATGATGCAGCTGCCAGAACACACCAACATAGATTTGATGATGATCATGTAGCTGTTAGATAAGGAATAAATACAACAGATGATCACATTGCAGTAACAGAGGAAATGAAGCACAGATGTACACAAGAAAAATCAGAGGTTTAATGATAAATTAGCAGGTAAGAAAGATAATAAAGACTCAGTGAGTTCTGTTTGCCATATTTAGGATCTTTACTGCGTCAGAGTCTTAGTCTTCAATTAAATGGTAGCTATCATGGGAGAAAAGGATCAGCTTTAGGACTTCAGCACCCACCAGCAGCATTAGTCTGAAAGCAAAGTTTGGGATCTCATTCTTGGCAACACTCATTAGCAAGTTTTACCAATCAGCTAATGACTTATTTTCTCTCATTCAGAATAAGCATTTGTGGAGTACCTGACGCAACCCTTGGAAGTGATGCATCACCACCCAGCTGTTCTATGGCACTTTAAGTCACACAACCAATTTTTGGTACAAGGAACGGATATACATTTCCACTTCAGCCTTGATCTTCAGTGCTGACAACTTCCAGTCCACTGCTGCTTTGTATTTCATTAAAAACAGTCACTATGTCCTGAAGTTGCTCACAAATTTAGAAGTCCACTTTTAAAAAAGCAAGCTGCTTCATCACCTTGGCTGTGAAGCATGAATCCACTTTACAGTTTTCTTTCACTTAAAACTCCAGCCACTCTGTCATATAAATACAGTTTGATGGAGAAATCTCACCACCTTCATGGCAATCATCAAAAACCTGCAAAAGAAAACCCTGCGTCAGTAATTATATACAGCAAGCATGATCTAACTGGAAATAACATGCTCGCATGTTTTCTACTCCTTCCCCAGTAGAAAACCAGTAGTCTAACAGAAGCCAAAGTCTCAGAAGCCCTGTGCCATCTCTGAGGAAGAGAGGCAAAACAGACCCCGCTGTAGTAAATGATGCAAATGGACACACTGGCAAGTTTTACCTACATATCAGCATACAATCCAAGCAGGAGACACCAAAAGCTAGACAGAAATAAGTTAGCTTGTTAAAAAACATAAATAGGCAAACTTAGGATCAGAAAATAATATAATTTGGAACAGACTATACTTGACAGCACCCTTTCACATACAGTCCAGTAAGGAGATGGGATATAAGTGGGAAACATCCTGGTCTAAAAACCCTGCCTCTTACACCATAGCTAGGGCATTGTGGTTAACACTCATAAGGGTAGTTGGCTTAGAAAACCACGAGGATCGCTCAGGGACATAACCTGGCAAGGTGCCGGCTGGCCATTTGCAGGATTGTATTCAAAATTTGCATGCACCCACCTATTTGTACACAGAATTAGTTACTTACGGGGCAGAGTCCACAGGGCGTCCTGACTAATCCAGTGGGTTGTATGAGAGGACTAACGGCTCTGTACAACTTCATCTGTCCATCCACACTGCCTACCGTCCCTTCCTTTGCGGCGATAATAGTCATCTCCACTTTTCCATCATATATTAGCGTATTTAAAATGGTTTCAATGTCTTCCATTGACAACTCTACCTAAGAAATAATTTGTGAAATAAATATTAAGAAAGATGCATGCCAATAACTCCTGCAAGGAGGAAATGAGCAAACACCATGAGTAACAAATCCTTAGAGTCCTAACCCAGCCCAGATACAGGCATCGCTCTCGCTGGGCACTTTATGGGGTAGTGCAGATACAAAAAGAAAAGCAAACACCCACACCTCCTGCCTCCTGAGCACTTTTGGATTATACTAGCCTTGGCTTACCAAAAAGAACTTCCCTATGCATCTCAAGTATCAGCATCATCCTAGCACGATACATTTCCAGTTTTACAGGAAAATGATCCTGAATGAAGACAGACTGACTGACCACTGAAGAGATGCCTGTTGATGGTCACCAATAATTGTGGGGGGTTTTTTTTCTCCTTTTTTCCCCCTCCCCTAAAACTGTTTGAAGTGCATAGGCAAACTTGAGAGAAATTATAAAATATAAACCAGTTGAGACTGTTAAAGGAAAACTTACTCCAGTTCCCATCAATGAGGATATGAATACTAATTCTTTTATACATCTTTGAAAACCTACATGTACAAACTACCCTGGAATCCCATGCAGCACCGATGTCCCTCCTCAAAAAGCAATAAAGCAGCAAAGCCCATTTCCAGTACAGTAACCGTAGCACTTATCGGACCCTCACCAATCTGCAGGACCCAACTCCTGCAGCTAGTCATGCACTGAGAATTTTGAGAGTAGTAAGATGACTCTATTCTGACCTTACTGATACCCAGTTCACAGATGTATTTCCACACCTCATGGGATGAGGCAAATGAGCTGTTCCTCTGTATCATGGGGTTCTGTTTGCTCTCTCGAGCTGCTTCTGCCTGAGAAAATGCAAAATGAGTTATAGTCAGTACTCACTGCCAAGAGCCTCCTTCATTATTCAGTTTCAGGCAGACTGAAATATAAAAGTCGATTTCCAAACCATTTCTGGGACATGTTTTTTATATAGCATTTAAATGCTATGTCCTTAAGACTGATGTATGTGAGGCAATACAGTGTACAACCAAAGACAATTTTACACTAAATATAACATAAAATTTACAGTGATTTAGATTAATATGAAGGAATATCAGCATCTGGCTTTTTTTGACACAAAAAAAGGTTTCTACTGGAACCAGTCCCAGTCAAAATATATTTTAATGGAACAGAGAAATGCTGCAATATGCATAGGACTTATTTAATGGAGAACAGGCTTCCCCTGCAGTTATACTAGAGAAAATTGTCTTGTAGGCAATGCTCACTGACTTGTGCCTTCCACCCTCTCAGAAATTAGGAGCTCTGCAGGGAAAACAGTGACTTTTGCTAGGCTTTTTGGCCCTGTGTTCTTTGCTGCCTAGCTTGTCATTGGACTTTGGAGACAGAAGGCTTCACTCCTGTACAGGGTGCAAAAATATGCATTACTAAAATGCAACACTATCACACTTGCTGTGACAAACACAATCCAGTACAGATTTGCCAATCCAGTCACAACAATGGCCAACACTTACAGAAAACACTATGGAAAACTTAAGCCTTGCCTGTCACTTGTTTTATAAAGAAAAAAATTACTTGCACAAAACAAATGGAAGGTAACTTTTATAGTGGCAACTCACCTTACTCTGTAGAAATTTAAAACACTGTTGATTTAACACCTCCACAAATTCAGACTCAAAGTCTTGGTCACTGTACCAAGCCCCACCAGTCACCGAGCGGTCAGGCTGCAGGTTATATAGCATATACACCTTCTTCTTGGATGCCTGTTAAAGAAAAGTGCACAGCTCTTAATAGCTGAACATCTTCCATAAGAAAGGAAGATTTAAGAAGGTATCTGCAAAATAGATAGTTCATTACTCCTAAAACCTGGGGCACAGTAATCCAGCTGACTCAAGCTATCATTAACATGTTTGACCCATAGGCAAGATGGAGATAAGAGAAGATTGATGCATTCAGATTCCTAATAACTTTGGAACATAGTGTTAGAGGAGACAATCCCACTAAAAGTGTGCAGATGGTACAAGTCTCACTGAAGAAGATCTCAGAGTTTAATTTTAACCTATTGACTCTAATCCCCCTCCACAGTCAAAGGAGGACAGGAAACTGTCTTTAGAAGACAGCAAAGACAAACTTAACAGAGAGGCTTACAGCTGTTTCTGCAAGAGAGAACCCATGCATTGATGACAGGAGGACCCTTACATGATTAAGCCCTGCTGCTGAAGTTAGCCCTTGCAAGCCCTCTCCTTACTGCCACACTTAGACAGGGTGAATGGGAATGCTGCCTCAGTCCTGACGTTAGCAGTCAGACAGTTAGAGGATAACAGTTGTCCAAAGG
Organism: Grus americana; assembly: GCF_028858705.1. Taxonomy (NCBI): domain Eukaryota; kingdom Metazoa; phylum Chordata; class Aves; order Gruiformes; family Gruidae; genus Grus; species Grus americana. The sequence goes on from NC_072854.1 coordinate 111,544,678, forward strand.
ACTGCTCAGCAACCACTGAAGCAATTTTAGCAGCATTACGTCCCCTGTATGACTAGACGAAACCAGTATCTCACAAGAAAATGAAAAAACTATTGCTTCTCTATGTCCACCTTCTTTATGTCCATTTTATTTTCATTTAGGAAGCCACCCTCACCTCTCCTCCCCTGCTCCCCCCCCCCCAAAAAAAACCCAACCAAAAAACCCACACATGGAAGCCAAAGTATTGCCTCCATGGCACAGATTAGACCGGCACATAGAAAAGGCACACAACATAAAACTTCCAAGAGTTCACAAAGAAGTAGTCTTCCTGGTTTATGAGGCCCTGCAACAAGACAAAGGCTCTGCTGGAAACCAGGAAAATGTCCAAAAAACATGCTAATGCCAATGACTTGTAATTAAGCAGGTAAGGGAGAGCAGGATGCTGCATGAGCATTATAACAGTGTGAGAAAAAGCATGGAAAAGGATAATCCCTACTCTGGTACTTGGACTGTTTGCACCTAAGAAAGTACTTGAGTAACTGGAACAAAGTAATCAAGACTAAAACAGAATCAAATGTCTTTGACATTGTTTAAAGTAAACAATACAAATCCAGTATGAACCAGTTAACTGGAAGGAGTTTCAGGATCTCCAGGAGAGGGGAACCTTGCAAGGCCACTTGCAGCTAGGTAACCATATCACCAGTCCCATATAAAAGTCTGCGATTGCTTCAGTACAAATTGTGGTACAGCAACACTGGGACCAATGGAGAAGTAGCGGTGGGAAGAGTGATAGAACTGTATATTAACAGTGATATGTTTATTAATCAGTTTGTTAGCAGTATGTTGATTGTTAAATAAGCATTATAGCCTCTCATATCTGTTGCACCTCAAACCTGCATACTAAAGGCAGGGTGTCAAACACTGGTGCACAGTCAGTGAGAAAGCTGGAGGCAGAATGAGGCTTCTCCACTCCCAGTCCCCTGCTCGAACATACGCAGCATGCAGCAAGTGCTTGAAACTGTTAGAAAAAGTCACAAAATACTTACTGCCACAGATTTAACTGCTTTAATTAGTTTCTTGCTTTCCAAGTTTTTCAGTATCTTGTTGATCTCCGTTAAAGGCAAATTACTTTTGTACCTAATGTCCCTGCTCCAAATACCTGTTTAAAAAACAGAGACGTGAACAGAAATGAATAGAAGAAACCATTTGTTTCTGTACATACTGACAAACCAAAAGCCACATCACAACATTGCTTGACTCACTTGCCAGTCATAGGATGTATCCTCGATCCTACCTCTCCCAGCAAAAGGAAGGTGTCGTGGTTTAACCCAGTAGGTAGTTAAAACAACCACACAGCCATTTGCTCACTCCTCCCCACCAGTGGGATGGGGGGGGGGAGAGAATCGAGGAAATTTAAAAAAGGTAAAACTTGTGGGTTGAGATAAAGACAGTTTAATATGACAGAAATAATAATAGTAATATACAAAACAAGCGATGCACAGCACAATTGCTCACCACCCACAGACCACCAATGCCCAGCTAGTCCCTGAGCCACTGTCCAAGTCCCTGGCTAGCTTCCTCCAAGTTATATACTGAGCATGACATCATATGGTATGGAATATCCCGTTGGACAGTTTGGGTCAGCTATCCTAGCCATGTCCCCTCCCACCTTCTTGTACACCCCCAGCCTCCTTGCTAGCAGGGCAGTATGAGAAGCTGAAAAGTCCTTGACAACAACTAAAACCATCAGTGTGTTATCAACATTATTCTCATCCTAAATCCAAAACACAGCACTAACCAGCTGCTAGGAAGAAAATTAACTCTATCCCAGCTGATACCAGGAAAATGAGGGAAGGGACAGAAGGAGACGGAACAAAACAACTGACAAAACCAAGAAACACATACCACAACCACCACACTGTCCTTCTGCCCTTTACCTCTCTTCCGAGAGCTCTTACAAGTGGACCCCATTTCACTGCCAACACGAAAACGTCACAGAAATGTTCTTGCATTTTTAAGTAACTAGTGTTTGCTTCAACAAAAATATGACAGCCAGTTCTACCTGTCATCTCTCAACCATAGTGTGCAACGATTGCTGAGAAAACCTAGTTACTAGCAGTGGTTTCTGCTGGCAGTACACCTGTTAAAATGTGATATCTATATCAGATTTAAGCAGTGAGTGTTCTGCAGATTCCTCAGCTTGACAGTCCCATAGATAACTCGTAATTCATACTCTAAGTATTCCGAAAGAGCCTCCCCCAAAAAGTCAGTCAGGATAGATTGTTTTTTGAGAAATGTGTCATCTTCTCTTTCGTTTTTAAAAAGCAGACACATGGAACATTAGCTACAGATCTGGTATGGGGACTCTAGATTTTATATTTGTATTGTCTGGACAAGCATTTAAAAGTTTGGACAGGAATGGTACCATAAGTAAACAGAGTTAGTACCATTTACAATTCTAATTTATTTAAACTACCTTTGTTGCCTGCATCTTCTATAATTTGGTAAACCAGCTTCTCTTGATTGTCAGAGCCTTTCATTTTACTGTAAAATAAGACAGACATCAGGATTTTTGAAAGGTCCAAAATTTGAAAGAAGTAAGATGTGTTTTAAACTTAAAACAACTACTATGAAAAAAAACAATGCACAAAGCAAAAAAAAAAATACCCAACAAAAAAACAACCCTACACAATAAACCAGCCATTGGCCAATATAATACATGGCACTAAACCTCTCCGGATCAAACCAAGCTTGCCAGTGAGAAGCCACAATAAAGAGAAAAGAGCACAGTATGAAAGGAAAGTGACTAAGCAGGAGTCACTCAACTTGTCATAACAATGGGGAATTTGGAGTCACGTACTAACACAACTGTGGAAGGTCAAACACAGCACAGAGCATAATTTAGGATAAGCTGTCTCTAGACAGAATATCTTCAAAGGGACAGTAGCATGCTCCCAACTCTAAAACATGCCTTTTCACTGGTCTAAGAAAGGCTGAAATCAGCAGTCTTTTTCTAAAGCATTTGAAAGAAAGGATGACATGCCTGCACTGAGGATAATTTTGAAGGATATTTCTTGGCGTCTTTTACTCAGACTTCCATAGGCATCACAAGACACTGTTTGATGGTACATTTTAATGAATCAAAAAGCATGAGTTCAAGTGGCCTCCTGGAACAGATGTAAATATAAGTGCTGATCCTATAAGGTGAGCAGTGAGGAAGACCACAGAACCACGGTTTGCAGATGGTTTGATCAGGCTTCGGCTGGATTTCACCTGAGCATATACAAATGTTTGCGCAGATCACTTTGCTGTCATCTGGACCAGGAACTCTGCTAGGAAGTTAGAGCTATAGTCCCATGGCACGCTCTGTTCAGTAGAAACCACTATACTGAAAACAGTCTTCAGGATCAGCTCAGGGGAGCTAAGTGTATCCTCCTGAAACAAGCAGTTATATTCTGTGACATCCATGTTACAGAATCCATATTACATTGCTGAGTATCTTTGCAATGCTGCACGTGAGTTGCAGAATTTTGTTCCAAATGTATTTATCCAGTAAATACGAGGCTTACCTTGCATTTTGAGACTCTTTGATTCTATAGAGGAGACCCGCATTGCTCCTGAGAAGGTCCAGTTGCCCCTAGGAGACATGGACACAATGCATTTACTTTTCTTCAAATAGTTCATTTCAGAATATGGCAAGAATCTTCTAAACTTCTAAAATAAAAACTTTATTTCAGGTCAGCTGAATAAAGGCAAAACTAACATTTCTAACCACTGGAAATAATAATACCCTTGAGGATATTTTTTCCCCGACAAGTATCCACTTGTCAGCTATCAGAAAAAACAAATAGAGTTCCTGAGCCTTCTCACAACACCTATGAGCTTCCTATTATTTCTCCTAACTTTCACACTGTACGAGGGACATCAAGTTCTTGTATACTTTACTCTCACTTTCCACCAACACACTCATTTGCACGGCTACCCAGAAATCACTCTGCTGCACAAGCTTTGAACAATTCTGAGTTCCAGTAGCAAAGTTCTGGTTTTTTACTAAGTAGAGATCACTGGAAAACTGCCAACCAGGATCGTCAGTGCCTCTCAGAGGCAAATTACTGGCATCTCACACACACAAAACATTTGTTCTGTCCTCGACACTTGTGCCTAGGCCAGGAAAATTCTCATTTCCTATTTTGAAGGGGCAAACAATTAGAGAAGCCCAAGAGCGTAACTGTGTATAACAGCATAAGCTAACATTCACCCTTTCATTGCCAGCTAATCCTCTCCCCATAGTTACAGCCTCATTTCTTACAGATTTGTGTTATGTGGCTGATGGAAGCTCACACCTCAAGATGACCCCCTTCAATGCTTTTCTACAGATGAAGTACTTGCAGCTGATCTCAAGTGAAGTACCTGATGCTTATTAAGGCTGAGCTCTCACTGCAGTTTCTCCCCATGTTTGAGGTACTTACTAGATTGTCCCCGCACACTCCCCAAGGCATCTATTTTTATCACAACCTAGAAACTTAACTATCTTCAAAGCCTCATTGTGAAACCTGGCCAGTCCTTTCAAAAGTTATTGAACACACAAGGTCACATCCAACGTATTGGTAAACCTCACATCTGTAACAGAAACACCAAAGAGAGAGAGATCAGATTACTTCCAGCGCCGCCTAGTATGGTCCAAGCTGAGAAATTTCAGTTATTAAAAAATAAACCAAAACACCACATTTTGCTCAGTTTGGATACTTTCCAACACTCCTCTTTCTGAGAAAGAAAGTGCCCCTCTTTTCAACAGTGCTCTCTTGACGGCACCACTCAGGCTGCTTTATTTCCTGACTTCATATACCCATGAAGCAGCTAGCTATGGACCAAAAGGAATCTTGATCTTTAAAGACCTTGAACATTTAGCTGATACACAAGTTTACACCACACTGAACCAACAAGACTAAACAGCTGCTATCTGTTCCTGAACCTGTGGCAGAAGTAGTTCACTGTGATCCTGACTCTTATCTTAGGCTGACTCTTGATACAGTAAAGGGAAATGCTCAGTGAGATGTGGGAAATTTACTGAAGATTAAAAAAAAAATGCCTTGAGATGGTTCACCTGTTTATTATCAGACTAATCCACAACCCTGGCATTTTGTGAGGGATTCAGAGAAGACCTTCGCATATAACAGCATGGGCTAACATCCATTTTTTTATCTCTAGCTAATTCATTCCCCATCATTAACAGGCCTTGTTGTTATCACCTGTGGCCATCTTTCCACCTGCTGAACCACTGCAACTACACTTGCACCCAACTGTTACATTAGACCACTGTATCACATTCTGTTTTACAAAGTAATACACAGGGAAAAGAAGACCAAAGAACTCTAGACACATCAGAAAAACCAGATGTGGTACTTCTCACTGGTAGCTTCATCACCTAGAAATCCACATGGATATATACACATCCATGTTACCTTTATATTACAGAATGGAAAAAGTTGAGATATGTTTTAATGAGCTTTGGCAATCATAAGTGCTTATGGCAACCAGCAGTAAGTTATGGTACCTGCACGTTATGGCAAATGCTGCTAAATCCAAAGGGATTAATTTGCCAGCCCTGTCCAAGAGGTTGCTACCGTGCAGACTATGTACAAAAGGATGGCTGAAGTAACATGAGGAAGGTGAGGTCACCCTACCATGGAGAGCAGCCTGTTGATCGCCATGGCTCGCTGCTGAGCTTCCATGTGAGGCATATCATTTTGGATCACTTGGTCTGTGATACCATGAGGGAACTGATGACACAGCTCAATAATCCTGGGGGAGGAGAAAAACAAGTTTAAAATCATGTTCAATTGCATCCAAACCCAAATCCAAACAGTATTAGAGTCAGAATGAAAAAAAGAGGAAGAACAGTAACTCAGGAGAAAAGTACCCGTGAACTCCTTCTTGGTCATAACTATTGAGGGACCTTAGCCTCTACTCCCTGTGCTGATAAATATGGTTCTGCAACTGCTGAACAGACTACCTTCGCTCTTTGTGACAACGCTGAACATGGTGCTCTATTTTGCTTTTATGTTGCTCTCATTATTAACAACACGGACTTGGAGCTCCCTGTACAGTTTATTACACAAAAAGTTCTGATGGGAAGGAATTGCTAGCTAGTCAGAGAATGCAAATACTGATGAAATACCTTTTAGAAAAAAGTTGCTTAATGCAGAAAAACCACAGGTCCCCTTTCTAAGAACAGAAAAACATCAGGGCAGCCGAAGGTTACCTGACCATTCCTCGCTGCCACCCAAGCACCTCCCAGCCCCAGCACAAATCAGTGGCCCCAGCAACAACAAACCTCTCCCTCAGCCCCTATTTCCTGACCGCCACCCGAGCCTCGACCAACACCCCCCAAGGCATCGGCCCGTCCTGTACCTGCCGCCTGCCCCCCTCAGGACACTTCCCTCGCCTCCCTGCCAGCCTCCACACACCCCCAGCGCGTCGCGTCGCGTCGCGTCCCGTCCCGCCCTTTCACGGCCCACTCCCCCCCCCCGCCGCCAGGACCCTCACCACCCGGCAGCCTCCCCCTGAACGCACAGAGAGCCTCCCACCGGGGCGCCCACCCCCAGCACCACCCGCCCCGCACCTGTTCTCTATATCCATGGGGTCGGGGACCTCCGGCTTCACTTTCACCTCCGCCATGGCGCAGCGGGCCCACACCGGCAACCGCGCCAGCAACCCGGCCCCGGCGCGCCAGGGGCGCGGAGACATGACGCCAGAGCCGCGCGACGGGGGGGGGGGGAAGGGATCGGTTGCTAAGCAGCAGGACGCGGACCAATGGGCGGTCGCGCTGGCGGAGCCAGGGGAAGGAGGGCGGAGGCGCGGCCGGGCGCGCGGCGTCTGTGGTAACGGGAGGGCGGGTGGGGCGGGGGGAGGGGGCTGGGGTCGAGCGGCGTGAGCAGGGCTCTATTGCGGGGATCGGGTGGGGTGGGCAGGGCTGTGGGCTGGGGTCGAGCGGGGTGAGCAGGGGCTGTACGAGCGGGTGTCGGGGGGGCGGGCAGGGGTCTGCCGTGGGGCCGTGTGGGGTGGCAGGGCTGTGGGACAGGATCGAGCGGGCTGGGCAGGCTCGTGCAGCAGGGCCGGGGCTGCAGAGCAGGGATGCAGTGGGGTGGGGGTGGGCCGTGCCGTGAGGGGGCGGGAAGTGGCGCCTGACCTGGCAGGGCAAGTGCGGGCAGGGCCGGAGCCCGCGCTGGGGCAGGGCCGTTTGTGTCCCAGCGGGCTGACACGGGGCGCTGTGCTTTTGGCCCGGGTGTGCCAAGAGCAGGCGGGTCCTTGAGGAAAAAATACTTTCTGCGCACTCGCGTCAGGTAAAGGTCTGATCCACCCGTCACCGCATCTCCCGTGGCACTGTGTGCAGCCCATGAGTTTGGCTGAGAGCTGCCCGCACTCGTTTACCGCTGTTTTGGGCAACCCAGCCAAGGAACGTACGCAGGCGGCACTGTGGCTTACCTCAGCGTAGCCCCGGTGAGAGCGTGGACTAACGAACGCCTCCTGTGCTGAATCATTACTGCCTGTGTCGATGAGTAGCGTAAGAGACGCTTCTGGAGGATACAAGGGTTGGTTACAAAACAAAATCTTTCTAGGCATGTTTCCTGGCCCTGAGTATCAATTCCCAAGATCTGGAGTACATCTTTTTGTATTGTAAAATGTTATCGTATCCAAACGCAATTTTTCATTCTTGAATTGTGTGACATGATAATGACTATGTAAATTATGATAAATCATGTTTGGCACCTGTTTTATAGGTATATTCTTAATGCATACAATAGCTAAGATATGCTCAAACAGTAACTGTCTTGCTTTAGCCCTTTTCAGGACATCTTGTATGTATTCAGATGGCCACAATGAAACAAGAGGCGGGTTCCACATCTGCCATGATTAGGGTAGAGATACTTTGCTGTTACTCGCTCCTGCCATGTATCACTGGTGTATGATGCTAAAGCAGTTCCACTTTAATACATGGAAATCGGACTTGAGCAAGGAAGCCCAAAGTGAAATGAAAGCGACAGTGCTTGTCTCAAGCTTTGTTCACAGTTGTGAAACAGGAGAATAAGTCAGAAGTGTGATGATCATTAGGATCTTCTTTTCAATGTGAAAATCACACAAATATTAATAAGAACTAACAGTTTAAAGAACCCAGTGTTTTCTCTTTTAAGAGAAACAAATGAAGACAAGGAATCACGTTAAAAGACCATATTCGTCAATGCATTCTTCTGTTTAGGAAAATTGTCTGCCTTTTTGTTTTTCTTTTTTAAAGATCACTGCTGAGAAAAATGACAGCTGGCTCTGTCTCAGTTCCTCAGGTCATACCACTTCGAATCCCTCTTCCAGGGAAGGCTAAACATGAAATAGACACAAATACTCTCATAGAAATAAAATCAGGTATGAATAAGAGCTTTGACTCTATATAAAACCTTTTCTTATGTGTTCATTTGAAACTTTTAGCCTCTTTACTTTTGTTTGCATTTAATTGTGATTTTTATGGGTGAACATTTCATTAAGGGACTTATAAAATTAACCAACATGTTTTGATACACGAAATATACTTGGACTTAATTTTATACATTCAACAATATTATTGACATATGTGTTATTTCATATATGTTAGTAGTCTTAACTGCTTCCAAGATCAAGTTCTTAAGCGGTTGCATTTTGCTTTGCCTGCAAAAACAGTGCTTGAAAGTACCCTGTGCCAGGCTCACCCCAAAGGTTTTCCTTAAAATTTTTGAAATCTCACCTTTCACCATGGGAGAAAATATCTTTTCTGTCATTAGGTTGGACAAGCTGTTTCAATTTTTTCATACAACACCATTGCACAGCTTCTTTGTGAAGAGAAATACTGCTTATAATGAAATTGCATTTGTTGAGTAACTAATTTTTCATGAGAGAAACAGTTTTGGTCCCAAACATTCAGTCATTTATGTAACTGCTTTATTTTGTTTATGTGAGAAAAATCAAGTACAATGGTGAGTACTTTGAAGTGTAGAGCTTGTTTTTCATAGGTTGAATACAGTTTGGCTAATTACTTTCTCTGTGACTTTCAGATACACCTGAGGTCTCTATTTATTACACTTTAGATGGAAGTAAACCAGAACTCATTAGGAAACCTGGCTATGGAGAGCATAACACTTTTAAGTATAAGGGTCCTATCATATTACCAGTTGGGAAAATAATGGTCAAGGCACTGGCAGTTACAAAGTAAGTATCCTGTTTTATTTGAGTTGTGTTTTGGCAAGGGACAGGTATCTCAGTCATGGCTTGGAGCCATGTTGTTTAAAGCACACCATACTGTGCAAATGAGAGACGCCCCTTCCCCAACCAGTTTGCAGTCTAAGCCATCTTCATGGGTTGCATTGACTTCACTTTCTCATGATGTTTTTTATCCATTAAGTGTTTGTGCAGCTGGATTATCTTTTGGATGTTTATCTCCTGGGCTGTGGATGTAGGCCAATGAGGTCGTGGGTGAGAAACTAATAAAATATACTATACTTAAAGCTCATCCTTTTGAGCGTGATCATCAGAAATGCCAGATGACTAGTATGGTGTTTTCTGGGGTAATCCAGTGATTCAGCAGATTTATAGAAGCTGGTTTTCCCAGGAATTTGCTTAGTTTCTCTCAAAGGAGCACAGAACGCTAAACCTTACAGCGTAAGTCCAATGTTGTATGCGCAAGGCTAAAGCAACAATACAATGCATAGAAAGAAAACAGGATTTTGCTGCACAGCCACTGACTTTCTCCAAACTAACTTTATGCTTAGAGACAGAGAGAGGACACATGAATTCTCTGGCTGTACCCTGTTGCATTATTTTTTATTTCCAAGCGAGCAAAACTTCCACTCCATTTGGGGATTTCTGCTTGCTCTTCCCTGCTGTCAGCACCTGCAGGTAGCCTTTGCTTGTGCCTGCACTGGAATATAACAACATATATTCCCTGTGCAGGGACATGCAAAACCTAGGCCTATATGTATTTTCTGATATCACTATGCAGATTAACACTTGTTTCCAGTATGTTTTTATTAAGATGCTTTCAGGTGTGCTAAATAGATGCTCTAAAATGACAATAAATCCTAAATGAATGGTTTGGACATTTACAGCAATTTCAATGTTACTGCTGTAATTTAATAAAAAGTAGAGAATGACAGTTGTTGTATCAAATAAATAGCGTACTACCTACTAGGAAAATGAATATGGTATTATGAATGGAAGAAAAGTCTTGCTCTCCTCTATTTTCTGCAACGCGGGCAAATGCTAGTTACCCCAGAAAGCAGACACAGGAGTATCAAGACTTTTACATGTAAAAGATATTCAGGAATTAAAGTATCTATATATTTTGTTGGTAACTTCTTATCATGCACATTTTAAACTTAAAAAAAAAAAAACCACCAACACCCCCCCCCCAAAAAAAAAAAAAAAACAAAATAAAACAAAGCAGTAGTTCCTGACAGTATTGCCCAGGATTATACTTATCAACTGAAATAGTGACTTGCAAGCTTGGAAGAGATGTTCCAGCAAATGAGCCATGTTCAACAGTGATTTACTTGTCACTGCACATGGGTTTGTGGCATGTATGTAGCTTTGTGAACATTGATTTTCAGGGACTGCAGGGAGAGTACAGTTGTCACAAAGGTGTTTCTGGTGGAGCAAAAGCAACCAAACATCCTCTTCTCTGTTGAAGACAGTGACAAGAATTTCCTAAAAGATATCGCCACACAGGTAAGTTTTAGCAATTGTAACCCCCTGTGTGAATATAAAATGTTGTATGTATAGTATTACTTAGAGATTAAACCTTGACTGCCTATACTTTTAATAAATTTTATTGTCTCTGTTTGCCTGTCTTTGCTGCCTTGGCACTTTTTATAATATTAAAATTTAAAGGGGACACATTTTTTTTCTTTTTTCCACTGGTATTTTATCACCAATTCAGGTCAAATATTTTAAAAATACATCTATAATTTAAGCTTTTCAAATGCTTGCATCTAAAATAAATACCTTAACCATGTACTTTTAAAATCATTACAAATAATTATAGCAAGAGGGGATTAGAGCAAAACCAAAAATGTCATTTAGAATTCAAATGGAATTACTTTTTAGGAGAGGGAAGGTAGAATGTTTACTACAAAACCAAGGAAGAATGGAGTGAATGTGGAAATCAAGCCTGCCTGGAGTGAAGCACCCCAAGATTTTCAAGGTATAGTATTACTTCATAAAACTGAGAGAGACTTCTGTCTTAGCTGAAAATAGTGTAAAGTTTTCCTCTTATATCAGTGGTACAATATGGGTAATTTTAAAACCATCTCAGAAGACAGAACATCTTCTGGGAATTCCAGTTTCAATTGATCAACACTGCAAATAGAGAACAAAAATTTCCTTCCATACATTTCACAGTACTTCTTCAAAACATATTAAAATGTCATTCATTTCTCAGCAATATAACAAGGCCCAGTCTATATTTCCCTTTGTGCCAGAAAATGCTGTTGAATTGATGGAATTGCAAATTCTTTACAGAGTTCTTTACTGATTTTTGCTTGCAGTAAGATTCCCAAATAAATACACAAAGCAGAAATGATATCTTGACCCAGATTTTCTCTGTAGATAAAGCCTGTTATTCCATGGTAACAGCAAAGGGGCTGTTTAGGAGCAGGGAATCATATTAATATTTACTCATTAATTTATTCTTAGGAGCTCGTTTTTTTTTTTTTTTGAGCATGCAGGGAGGAAGAAAACCGTAAATAGAGAAAAATACAGAAGTAAGCTCTTTCAGAGAGGAACAAGGTTTCTTCTAGTTTAATTTCCTGTAATGCCATGCAGTTTATCTGAATCCCAAATGTGGATGTGAAATATATCTTTAAATATGCTTAGCTATTGGAATTTAAAGTGAGAGTATGTAATATTCATGTTAAGATATATGTTAACTGCATGAAGTGAATGACAGTGGAATAACAAGATTGTAATTTTAGACTTGGAAAGAGAAAGAAAGACTACTCGCAGGTCCCTGCAAGGACGACAGCTCCCTGCCAGTCATTTGGAAACAACAGAGTACAGAGAGGAATACATCTCAGCACTACCAATAGAGTCGTTACAGGTAAGCAAAGGGGTGTTGAGGAGAACTGTAAAGGCTGTCATCAGCACTGAGCTCTAAAAAAATAAAGATGTGCAGATTTGTGATCATTCTCATATAATCTCTCAAAAATTGATGCCTTTGGCTGTATTATGCAGTACTAATTTAAATTTACTGGTAATGACACAGGGCAATGTGAATGCACAAAGCAGTACACATTTACCAGTGAGGACAAAACCAGGTAAAGCAAATTAATAACACCTGCATTCCTACTATTTCTCTTCTAATACCTTACTGAATCTGCAATTAGCAAATACTTATTGCTGTATGTTGGCAAGTTGATATTTAAAACTTAATATTCAGTAATGCCATCGTGAAAGTAACTAGCAAGACACTGATTTATTTTTATTGGAAGAAGCTCTGAATCCTTAATGTAGCTAATGGGGGAATCAAATGTAGTAGATATTCCTTAAAGCAATGCATTTTGGTGCAGTTTGTCTCAAATAACATCTTTAGCTGATTTTTCTACTCTTATATGCATTTTGCAAATATTTGCTCACTAAGGCTAAAGAAATACCTTTATTTTAGTTTGCTAGTTCTTCTGCAGTGACTAGCCAGAAAAGCTTAGCAAGCACACAGGTGTCAAGGATCCAGAGGGAAACAGATTTCCTCAAGTAAGTGACTTCTCCTTTTAACATATTTGTTCTTGGAAAGTAACTGAGTAATTGCCTTTTGCAACCAAGTTGATAATACTGTGGAGCTCTATAAAAATGAGGAAAGCAAAGACAGACACTGGCTTATAACTGGAGAATGTGATCTAGGTAGGGCTTTGAAAATTCTTTCTCTTACATATAGTTTTATTTACATTTCACCGTACACAGTTATCAACTACCTCATCAACCTTTAAAAAAAATTCCTAATACCTGTAAGATCAGAGGAAAAGCTGTCTTTTCAAATTAAAGTACAGCCCTCACTGCTGCAGGTGCTCACTGGAGTGGTCTCACAGCACATTTGTGCTCATCAGTATTGAAAGGGTTATGTGATCTACATCAGTGGTTGCCCATGGTGCAGCTGTGAGGCCTGATACAGACTGCATGTCAGGAGACTTGTTTACCTCACATGGTGAGGAAGAAAGTATGAAACTCCATAGCAGCCAGAGAGCTTTCTACCTTGCACAGCTGTTTAGAGTTCAGAACCTCATATCATGGATGCTGGGGCATGGTCTGGTGGACCACCACGGTGTGGAAACCACACCTGAGAAATCAGTGGCCTAAGTCCTGTCACAACAAGCTCCAGATTATTCATTATTATGCAGCAGTACTATACCTAAACAAGCTCAGCCAGCTTGCTCTTATTTTCAGATGTGGACATTGTTCTGCACCCCGCCTGTCAGACCCCTTGGCCCACTTCTGTCAGGAATGTGGATCTCCCATCCCACCTGTGCCAGTACATCACTTCCTACCCCCTGAAAGAGCGCAGGTCAGCAAAACATCATAACAATCAACAAATCGTCTTTGGAGAAACCAACTTCCTCAGCAAATAACACAGTCAATGCTGGCAAAACCATTATTTAGTCACACATTCATTTGGGAAGTTCTGTTCTGATTGTTCAATACCTTTAGCAGTGGACCCAGTATAATTCTTAAATGATGGGCAAAATTAACCATAGATTGCTTCAAGTGCCATATATTTTATTAAGGATAACAATGAAAAAGTAAATTGTGTTTTATTCGCCCATGTCAGGAAATATTACCAAATTCAGATTCCTCCTCATCCTGCAACAACCACCACTGCATCTTCAGGACATGCATGTGCATCTTATTCCAGTGCTCACTAGTGCAGTTAGTTGGTTAGTAACTAGTGCTTATGTCGTAGCTGTAGAAGATCCATCTAATATGCCTGAAACCTTAAACGGTGACATGTGTGGGCATACGTAACAGCACCAAGTTTTTACAGTGATGCCTGTAACTGTCTTCTCTAAGCTCTTCCCAAGACATAATAACCTGATCTAAGAAGTCAGTGGTGTATTTTTTTTCCGGTATCATCAGAAAGATGTTTTGTCAGGAGCAATGCTGTACTTTCAAGTGATGACTGAGAATATTCACCACCTCTTTAGGTTCATAATTAGGAGGATTTCAATTACCTGCACACATTTTATAGTAGCATTTTAATTTTACTGAAAATTAACTTTGTACTTTTCTGGCATATTTTTAGTAGGCAGTAAAGAATTCTCTTTCCAGTTGTCTTCATATTTTCTCAATAGCCTTTGATCTTTAAGGATCAATATCAGCATCTGTTGCTGTCAGTTGCTATGTTTCCAGTGACTTGGCTGCTGATGTAGACTCTAATGAGAAAAATATCGAAAATCTCATGATAACTTTAATGATCTCATTATGGTCTTTAACACGTTGCAATGTGGCTTTTTCTTCAGATGGCACCATGTCTTGAATGCAGACACCTTGTGCCAATGAATACGCCCACTTGTATTGTATGTGAGTCACCAATAGCTCCACAGCTGCAACCCCAAACCAAAATCTGCATAAAGGTAATCGAGAATAAATGTAACTAAATAGCAATTGACCTCCTGGCATGCATTTTTCTAACAAACAGATGACTTCATTACAAATATTTTTATCCAAATTGGGTTTGTATAATTACATTATGACAGCTTTAAGAGTTAGTAGGATTAAAACCACCTTGAATAGAAATAATCATTAAAGGTAAACCACATAAGCTCAGGAAGGCATGCTGAAGAGCACATGATATAGCAGTCTGAATGACAGGAATGCATACACTTGTGTTCAGTAGAGAGATATTCTATGATTCTATGATTTATGGCCTTAGTATTACTAAGCATTTTAAGTTTATTAAATATGTCCTCATTACTCTGCTTACCTCATTTGATTGTAAGTGCTTAGCACAGATAGGCTGACAAGACTGGGGCAGTGAGTATATGCCCAAAATGTTAGAGCACAGTCTTGATCAGTGATCCAAAAGTGCTGGTGGTCTTAATTAGACAAAATTTGCGCTACAAAATACTCCCTGCCCAGGGGTATGGGGACTCAAGTACAGGCCCTCCTCAATCCCCTCAGTCGGGGCAAGGATTTGAGGAGGAGAAGACTGATACTGCACATCCACAATTGGTTGCAGAGCTGGTGTGGGCAACAAGATTTTGGGTTCTATGATAGTGGGACCCTGTTTGAGGATCAGCATTTGCTTAGGAGAGATGAGATCCACCTCACAGGGCAAATGTACCTTTGCCAGCAGGAGCACTGGGCAGATCAAAAGGGCTGTAAACTAGAATCAACGGGGAGGGAGTGTTACCAGCAGCCCTGTGAGGGAGTGATGGACAAGTCTGACAAGCAAAGAGTCTTGGGTGATGAGGATGAAAAGGAACACTTAACCAACAAAACAAGGTTTAAGTGAGGTCACCTCAAGCATTTGCATATAAGCAAAGAAGCGCCTACAATGCAGCATGACTGGGACACCGCCCCAGACCCTTTCTGTGAAATCAGCATGCTGGGGTGCCCCTCTGGAGTGCCTGTACACTAATGCATGCAGCATGGAGAGTAAACACAAGGAATTAGAGATCAGTGTGCAGTTGCAGGGCTGTGATCTTGATAGGACCACAGAGATGCGGAGGGATGGCTTGCATGACTGTATGGGTGACATCAAGTGAGTGTCTGCTGTAGGCCACCTGACCAGGAAGAACCAGTGAATGACGTCTTCTACAGACAGCTAGAAGTAGTGTCACATTTGCAGGCCCTGGTCCTCATGGAGAACTTAGAGCACCCCGATATCTGCTGGAGGAACAACACAGCGGATCACAAGCAATCCAGAACTTCCTAGACAGTATCAATGACAACTTCCTGACACAAGTGATTGAGAAGCCAATGTGGGAGGATGCTTTGCTGGGTGCCATACTTACAAGGAAGAAACGCCTTGTTGGGGATGTGAAGGTCAAAGACAGCCTTGGCTGCAGTGACCACAAGATGGTGGAGTTCAGGACCCTGAGAGGAAGCAGCAGGGGCAAAAAGCAAGATCACAGCCCTGCACTTCAGGAGAGCAGACTTTGGCCTCTTGGCCAAAAGGATCTGCTAGGAAAAGTCCCATGGGATAAGGCCCTGGAAAAAACAAGGGTCCAAGAAAGCTGGTGATGATTCAAAGTGGTTCAGGGATCACCTCCTCCAAGTTCAAGAACAGTCCATCCTGATGAGCAGGAAGACAGGCAAAAGTGCCAAGAGCCTTACATGGATATATAAGGAGTTCCTGTCAAAACTCAAATATAAAAAGGAATTACAGAGAAGGTGGAAGCAGGGACAGGTAACCTGGGAGGGATATGCAGAGATATTGTTAGGAAACCCAAAGCCCCTGTGGAGTGGAATCTGGTGAGGGATGTCAAAGGTAACAATAAGGGCTTCTACAAGTATACAAATATGAAAAGGAAGACTAGGGAAAATGTAGGCCCACAGCTCAATGGGGTGGGTGACCTGGCAACACAGCACATGGAAAAGGCTGAGGTATTGACTGCCCTCTTCATTTTAGCCTTTACTAGTAAGATCAGCCTTCAGAAATCCAAACCCTGGAGACCAAGGGAGAAAGCCTGGAGGAAGGAAGACTTAACTTTTTATGGAGGAAGATCAGGTTAGAGAATACTTAAACAAACTGGACATATATAAGTTCATGGGCCTCTGATGGGATGCACTCATGAGTGCTGAGGGAGCTGGGTGATGTTATTGGGATCATTCAATAATCTTTGAACAAGTGTGGCAACTGGGAGAGGTTCCAGAGGACTAGGGGAAATGAAGTCTCATTCCTATCTTCAAAAAGGTCAAGAAGGAGGACCCAGGGAATCCTGGAAACCATTTCCAGGCATGTGAAGGACAAGAAAATCATCAGGCATAGTCAGCATGGATTCACAAAAGTGAAGCCATGCTTGCTTAACCAACCTGATACCCTTTTAGGATGAAATCACTGACTTGGTAGATGAGGGGAGAGCAAGGGATATTGTCTATCTGGACTTCAGTAAGGCTTTTGACACTGTCTGCCATAAGGTCCTCACAGAGAAGCTGCTGAAGTATGGGCTGGATGAGCAGACAGTGAATGGGTTGAAAACTGGCTGAACAGGTGGACCCAGAGGATGATGATCAGTGGCATGAAGTCTAGCTGGAGGCCAGTAACTAGTAGTGTACTCCAGGGGTCAAGACTGAGTCTGATCCTGTATAACGTCTTCATTAATGATCTGGATGATGGGATAGACTGTACCCTCAGCAAGTTTGCTGATGGGGGGAAGGAACAACCCCCCGCACCCATATATGCTGGGGGACACCCAGCTGGAAAGCAGCTTTGCAGAAAAAGACCTGACGATCTGGTGGACATCAACATGACCATGAGTCAACATGGGACAAAGAAGTCTATGGTATCCTGGGCTGCATTTCAGAAGTGTGTTGCCAACAGGTCAAGGGAGGTGATTCTTCCCCTCTACTCAGTACTGGTGAGGCCATATCTGGAGTACAGCATCTAGTTTTGGGCTCCCTGGTACAAAAGAGACATGGACATACTGCAGAGACTCCAACCAAGGGCCACAGAGACAATTAAGGGACAGGAGCATCTGGAGAAAAGACTGAGAGAGCTGGGACTGTTTAGCCTAGAGAAAAGAAGGCTCAGAGGGGATCTCATAAATGTATATAAATACCTGAAGGGGGGGTGCAAAGAAGACAGAGCCAGGGTCTTTTCAGTGGTGTCCAGTGACAGGACCAGAGGCACACACTGAAACACAGGATGTTCCATCTGAACATCAGGAAACACTTTTTTACTGTGAAGGTGACTGACCACCTGCACAGGTTGCCCAGAGAGGTTGTAAGATTCTCCATCCTGAAAGGTATTCAAAAACTGCCTGGATATGGTCCTGGGCCACCTGCTCTAGGTGACCCTGCTTGAGGGTTAGACCAGGTGATCTCCAGAGGTCCCTTTCAACCTCAACCATTCTGTCCGATTCTGTGATAATTGCAAGGGAACCTTTTTTGAAAAAGAAGGATGCTGAAAGGAAATTACGCCTGAAGACTATCAGATAACAAAGGAGATTCATAATCTGAGACAGTTATCACCTTGATGTCAAAGTACATTACAGATATTGGCCCAAATTTAATGTTTTGTGGCAGCCCTGATGTAGGTGGAAAAGCAGACCTGAATTATTTGGTGGCAACAATCATAATATCAGACTCATTATTCTTAGCTCTGGTGGAAACTCGCTTGTTAATTGCGACTGTACTAAGATCTTTTAGGGCACCCTCATGGTATAATAATAATAGTAATAGTAATAATAATAATAATGTTATCTTCAACAACAACAATTTTCCTTGCGGGTACTGGACTATCTGGTTTGTGTGAGTGCAGTGACTAAGCAAACTGACAGTAGCATATACAAAGATCTGGAGGCGTTGATGCTGGATCTCCTGTGGGAACTGTACCACAGTTTAAAAAAAATTGTCACCAAGATACATAGATTTGTGATGGCCAGGCAATATGGTCTAACTAAAGTCTGAAGCTCACAGCACAGACTTGAAGGATCTCTTCTATCTGCAAGGCTGAATAACCACAGCACTTTGTAAAATCAAGTCCTGTTATTATTAGTGTTGTGCACAGTTTTCAAATACTATGTGAGAAATGTATTCTTTCTCTATTTAAAAGGGCAAAATAATTTGTCAGGCGTGTGGTACAGGAAATCCTCTTCACCATAAACACTGCGTGACTTGTGAAAGCAAACTGCCTGAAATACAGACGGTAAGGCTTCTTGCATCAATCACACTAGGGTTAATCAAAGCATAACATTCTTTTTCTTTGGAAAACTGAAGTCACATCCCTGTGTCCCTATGCTACAAAAGCAGAGATTCCCTCCTCCATGCCATATTCAAGCCCAGTACTCCTACAGATGCTCCATCACAAATGTACAGCAAGAATAAGTGTATTGTATACTTTCAAGTTTCTCCTGTGGAAGTCAGGATTGAAAATGCCATTGTGAAAGGTCAGGAGGTTCTTAGAAAACAGGTAGTCTTGATTCCAAGGGAGCCTTGTTTGTGTCCAGATTATTTTCAATTCCAATAGAAAACTTGAGCATATACATCAGGAAGATCATTCTCATTGATTTCAATTATTTTGTGAAAATAAAGTATTATTTTACACTATTTTTATCTCCATTTGCTGCTTCCCCTACGTGCATACAGCTGCTGTGCTTGTATTTGGCTGTGACTCTGCACAGAGGTGAGAAAAGCAACAATAAATGTTCCCCCTAAAATTGCTGTCTGTTTCAACTCCCCATTTAGCTTGCTCATTTGGTTCCTTAGAAGAATTTTACTTTCACTTCTGAAAAGTCTTGTATGAAAACCTTATGGTACATTTCACTTCTCCAGGTTGTGATAAATACAGAAATGAGAGAAGAATAATGATTTGCGAGTTAAAATCTTCTGATTATAATGGCAACATCCCAAGTTCTAAAACTGTTAGTAGCTAGAGGCAAAAGTCTCTTGCATAGCCACTGAGGTGTCATTTCAAAGTGAATTTCAGTAGGAATCTGTACTTACCTAAGATAAACATATGTTTAGCTGCTTCACTGAATGTAGATATTAATATGTAGCTGTGTATGTAGTTAGGCATATGACTTGAATGGTGAGGACTTGTAGTAGCTAAGAGAGAAAGTTAAAAGCTAGCTAAGAATTATTAATAGTAATCAGAAAATTTACTAATAGTGATTAATTAGTGATAACCAATATTAATTCCTGAATAATTAATATTTAGTAATAATGGCTATTAAATAATTTTGATTTAGAACATAATTAGACCTGTGCTTTTGTAAATTTTATCTTCCAAATGAACCCTCAAATTACATCATTTGAATTGCAGTGCAAGCCTCAGATGAAAATAGGGCTATTTTGTGTTTTTGCTTACTTGCTGTTGTGGTGTCTGTAATCAAAATAATTTTCCTCAGAATCTGTTCCATATCCATATTCCTGACTTGCAGAGAAAATAAACTGCATAAGCCCTGAGGCAAAACCTAACAAAACATTTTTAAGACCTATTTGTCCTACCTAGCATCTATATTCATCCTCTAGAAGTTTCAGCTGAAAAATCTGTTTTCTTTTGCATACCCAGGTAAGTTAATTGTAGTAGGAAATCTAGGTAATATATAGCTTGTATGGGTAAAAGAGTGCAAAAATATTTACATAGCAAATACCAAACTGAGAGAAAACTCATTGCCTGAACACACTTTCCCTGCCATACTACTACAAAGAAAGGTACAAATAAAAATAGCTGTTGTGTTTGGATTTGAAAATATAAGTTTATCATCAGAGAAACCTCCCACTTAACTTTGAGTGTAATTATACGTGGCACTATATTAATAAATACTCAGTGTAAAATGACACCATTGATAAGGAAGTATTTTTTTGTGGCGCTAGTTCTGCTTAAAATATTTGAAAATTAATTAATGCCACATTTTACTGTGGTTTTGTAATGAAAATAATTACAGGTTAAATCCAAGTCAATCTGTTTCTTATTCTAAGTTGAAATAATTCTTTTAGTCTGAGTATTACTTTATGTTATCAAAGTAGCTTGCTTACCTCTTTCCCCTTATTTGGCTCGTGAACTTTTCTTCATAATAAGTATTTTCTCCCTAATGCTTGTTTTGTTTTGTTAGCCCATGTTTGGAGGAGACACCCCCCCGCCTTACCACAACCAGCGAAGGAAGACAGTTTCGTGCTCAAAATGCAATCGTGTTAACCAATGCGATGCCCGTTTCTGTGACTGGTGTGGAGCCAAGGCATGTGCTCTTGGTGTTTGTGCTGACAAATCTGTTTTTACTCATCTGTGACCAGCAGCAATTTCAAACTTCTCTTTGCAAAACTCTTGTCAGTTAGTACATAGATTATTATTATCAAAATACTTGCTTAGAGCACGTAGGATTATGTAAAGAAAAATGAAAGGCTTAGATGACATCCTGACCCTACGTCAGTCAGTGACTTAAGGGTTTAGAGATACAAACAAATTACCATGGGTCAATGAGCATCAGCAGATATGCAATAGCCATCTACTCTGCCGAAGTAACTTATCCATCAAAGGTTAAAGTATAGGCTAACCTAATGCAAGTTTTCCCATATCTTCTTTGGGCTATGATCACCTATACAGGCAATTACCAGAGATGACATGACGCATGCAATAATTTTTTTGGCTGAAGACGTCATTAGCTTCAGTAAAGACAAGTACTTAACTGCTGCTCAGTAGAGCTTTTGCATGGTACAATCAATGTAAACAATTTCCCCTGGCATATATTTTTATAAGTATAGTGTTTCAATCTAAGATCACACTCAAGGAGAAAATGTTTTTTTTCTGTGAGCTGAGTCTACATAAAATTTGCAATACTCCCCTGTATGAATACATAACCATTGGTCCTGTTTTGTACCAGGGGACTCGGGGGGTGGGGGTGGTGTTAGAACTGAACTGGAAATAATTGCAGTCAATATTCAGTATCATCAGAGCACCAGTAATTACAGGGCTTTGCCAAAGAAATACATATTTTTGAAAGTATATGTTAAAAAAAATAACATACTATAACGCTAGATCTGTCTGAAAAAATGTTTGCCTCCATAGTATAGTGCTGAGATATCTGAAGATTTACTGTCTTGCATCTGCCAGTGTGTTAGCAATCTGGTATCCTGGTTAATATTTCTAATCTAATAGCTTTAGGTAGTGCTACTTTACTTCCTTATAATTCATGCCACTGCTTTTATCATTCCTGAACCATTCATCATATGTTTCTTAGTGACAAGTGTTTCATTAACTTTCCAGCCTGGACCTCCTCCATCCTACTTTACTTGTTTCAAGTGTGGTTCAAACAACCATCCATACGCTCGCTTCTGTTGGTCCTGTGGTGTTTACATAGAGCCCTCATCAAGGGTGGGTTCTCAGAATGGCAGTCTCATGGGTGCTGGGGACTCACTGGGGTTTTCTGAGGTAAGACACACAGTATTACAAAGCCAGGTTTGAGCGCAGATAAAAAGCTGGTCTACTGGGGGTATAGATCAGCACAACTCCATTCATTTCCTCTTTGAGATAACATTGTGGTCTGTGAGCATGCTGAGGGCAAAGCCAAGGATATGTTTATTCTGAGAACTGCTTTCTGCCAGAAAGTAGCCTTAGCCAATGGCCTTAATCCAGCCTTATTCTAAATGGCAAAGTGAGAAACAATCAGCTTTTCAAAAATCTTAGTTCTTTAAGTGGACTATTTGTGTCCTGCTGATACAAGGTATTCTTTCAAGCATATGTAACAGTGTTTTTAAAACTCTGTTTTAAGAAAGACCATAATACTTAGCAAGGCCAGCTTTTATCCTACAAAAGCATACATGTCATTCTGCTGGCAATCATGAAGAGCTTTGCTTTTGCTTGAATATTTGTGATACGTTGCATCATTGTTACAGACTGGTAATTAAAATAAAAAATTGTTAATGATTCTTCCAGCTAGCTTTTTCATTCCTTTACAATTTTATGTACTGTTCTAGTTAATTTCTGCTTGTAAGCCATTTAATTATATCTAATTATATTACTTCTTAAACTTTTCCTTCCCCTCCACTCCCCATAGGCTAAACGATTTCAAGCTCAAGTTGCCTGGCAGCCTCTTCCTATTTCCTTGCCCAAATCAAGGGCAGAACTAAAAGAAAGAGAAGATAAAGGAACCCAAACCATTGGACTTTTTTACCCATCTAGCAAACTGTTGGAAAAGAAGGAGCTTGAGCTGATTTCACAAAAAGAAAAGCTGGAAAAGATGAGTGATCATAAGCCTCTCCTGACAGCCATTAGTCCTGGAAAAGGTTAGAAGTTTTGATTTTATGTTTTCTAAAAAAAGCCGCAAGGTATGACCTTGCTTTTTCTTGAAAAGATTATAGTCTATGGAATGTGCCATCAGTAGGACACTGATTTACATCTTTACAAGTCTGTCTTCCCACCAGTCACTTGTAATTGCAGTGCCTTAAAATTCAATCACTGATCTCAATCAACAGCTAAAAGAAAGCCTATCAGCAATATCAGAATTATGGTTACTGACCCCTGTGCAGCCTTACTAATTTGCTAGTAGTTTGATTTCCTCAGATCCTACAAGATCTGGGCAGGAGTCCTATATTTGAATTGGAAACCATCGGATAACCACCCCACCTCCTACAATGTGAAGTTCAGTTAGAACTGCGATAGTGCCTGCTGGGAGTATTGTTAAATGAAACTCTGAGACACAGGGGATCATAGCTCTTGAAAAATATGATGAGGCTTGTCTATGTGAAGAACTTGTTTGGGGTGCTGTTGTGGAATAAATTATAAACATTTCAGAAGCAAAGGAAACTAAACTAGAGAAAGGGAGCCTTAAGAGGATTACAAAAAATAGGGTTGGTAGAAACCTTGAGAGTTCTTTGTAGGCCCCATCTTCCAGCTCCCCAAAGATATTGGTACATCTACATTGCTCATTGCAGAGACTGTCCATGCACAGACTACTGTTATCATTACTGCAGATGACTTTGTTTCACAGTCCCTGGTTTGGTCAGTTAGTTCTTTGCAGAATCACTTGACTGTTTCGTGTCATTAAAAAGTTTGCAATTTTTAGACATTTGAGTTTTACTATCCTGGGAAAAGTTCAACTTCAGCTTTCTGGATCCCAAACCCTTGAAGACAGTCCATTAATATTAATTAGGGACCTAATAAATGTCCCAATTTGCAAAATTGTCTTTAATCTCACAGGGCAGTCCAACTGTGCAATCCAGAGAATAAGTTAATTTCAAATCACTACAGCATCAAACCATGGTTTGGAGGAGCAATTACTTTTTTTAATTTGCTTTCCCATCTCTAGCTCTTTTCTACAATCAGAGGGTCAACCCCTCAGGCCGTTATCAGAATTATTTATCTATTGAGTAGAAAAAGTTGCTAATGAATGTTAGAAATTCCTGGTTTGACTCTGTGCATAGATATCCAGATGATGCACTCTTAAAATTATCACTAGGGAAATCTGTTTTCCTACTCCCTTGCTCTACAATGTGGTACGTTCTCTTAGACATGACTGTAGGAAATACAACACTTGACTCAACATGTCAGGGAGCTTAATTTAGTCAGAGATTGGCCCATAATAGTGTTGAGAGGAAAAATGAAGTAACACATATATCTTTATCAGAAGTACAGCTCTTGACTTGTGACTGAGAACGCCTTTCACTGGAAAGGTTGGGAAGAAATTCTGAACTGCTTTTGAACTATGTTAATTTTTATCCATTTAGCAGAGTTAACTTTGTTGAAGTTGCACTGTGTCATGTATTCTCCTTTAGACCCTGCCAAGAACTGAGGAACATATTTCATTCTATAAATCAATAAATGTCTGTTA
The DNA here is from genome assembly GCF_028858705.1 of Grus americana. Taxonomy (NCBI): domain Eukaryota; kingdom Metazoa; phylum Chordata; class Aves; order Gruiformes; family Gruidae; genus Grus; species Grus americana. The sequence continues at coordinate 111,569,154 of NC_072854.1, forward strand.
CAGTTAGGTCTTTCATGCTGTTACCTTTCCTTGATGCTGAGCTATATATATGGCTTGAAACTACATGTATCAACAAGACCATACGCTATCACCCAGGAAAATCTTGTTTATATATGCCAAATATGCCCATTATTTCTTCAATTCAAATAGTATCAGACGTTTGATGTTAAATTTTTTTAAATACAAGTGATTAAATAAGTTTGGGTTGTTTGTTTTGTTTTTTTTTTTTCTTTACCTATCAGTCATAAACTAACCTTCTTTTCTTTTGTGAAGATTAAAAAAAACCCAGCCAGTTAAGACAGGGGGAAATAACAGCAGTACCAAAACATTAATCCTCTGATGTGTACTGTATTTCTTTTTCTGCTGTAATTTCAGTCTGTTTTGAATAGGAGCCAAGTCTATTCACCAGCTAAACTTTACAAAGAAGCCTCCCCTTTTCTACCGTAACAAACAGTAAATCAATGTGATATAGGTGTAATCAACTATTGAGAGCATGAATTCAAGTTTTCCATCAGTGCTGCCAAAAATCATTTTAGATGTAATAAAATGTCAAACATGCAGGAATATGTTCCTGGCCATCTGGATTTTTTGAAATAAAATCTGGGGATCTATGCTAGTTATGAACCAGTTTATTGCAAATAATACCAACTTGTCTGGAGGGATCACTCACCAAGTAGTAGTCTAGCTTAGATTTTTTAATTACTCTTTTCAACTTGTATTAGTTTTTCCATGTGAGACCATGGCAGGCAACAATTTATGTTGCTCTGTGGATCCTTGTTTTTATATTACTTTAAAGCTGCCTAACGAATAAGACTTGCTGTTTTAGTTTGTCATAGTTTCTACCAGTTCAAACTTGGAAGAGTCCTCCAAGCACAAAAATCCTTGTGCACTTGCCTTTTCTTGTAGAAGTCAGAGCAGCACTTCTGACTTAGCTTCTTTTCACTCTTTTGAGCTTCACTTAACATGAAGGGAAGAATAAGGTCAGAGCAACTTCATTGTGTAAGTTAAACAAGGTTACCAAGCCTACACAATTTATTTACAACTAAATAAATTATACTTTGTACTTTCGTTAAGTATGCTCAAAAATAACATTAGTCAGATCATGATAGCAATTACTTAAGAGTGAGAACAAGGCCTTTTTTTTTTTTTTTTTCTCTCTGATGAAAACCAAACATTGCTTCAGAAATACTTGGACAGGACCTGCAAAAGTCTAAAAGCCTTAAGATGAGTTTTGAATTCAGGCGCATTCAGCCCCTCATGTTTCATGCCCTGTACCGGCATACAGGAATGCTGACTCTCTCCCAGAGATCCTGACAGGCAAAAGAGCAATAATGCTTAAGTTTTTAATATGCTCTCCCATATATAATTGCAATGCATTTATTTGGGGAATACTTTATACAGACCAGAATGCTATATATATAGGTTGTGTTACTATGTCCGCAGTTTTCAGATTTGGCATATTGTTACTGTTAGTGATCTCAAATCAACTAAAAATCAGTTCAATAATGCACAGTTGCTTAGTTGTAATATTGTACTTTTTTTTTTTTTTAATCTGGAATAGTGTGAGATTCTCCTTCACACAGGGACGGTTTTGACTCCAAAGGACAATTCCGAGACATGTTGTTTTGTTGTAGAGGTGCCCTAAGAATGAATTCTAACCTATGGATAAGAAATTATTTCACCTTTTTTAGGGTATAATTTGCTTCTCCTTTTCTTGATCAGATGAATTTTCTAAAGAAAAAATCTTTTTTTTTTTTTGTCTCAGAGAAAATATGCTATCTTTTAAGTCATCCATCACATGAGTAGAAGAAATGTTAATCACAATTTCAAGGATTTTTCTCCTGCTTAACTCTCTCTGATCAGGTTATTGGAGAAAACAGCTGGATCACGTCTGTGCTCACCTTAGAAGCTATGCTCAGAACAACCTTGAATTCAGAGCACTGATTGGAGAACCTCAAATGGGAAAGGTAGGAAGGAGCTTGTGAGTAATATCTTCCTATGCAGCCTCATGGAAAGATTATTGTGGCTGCTGGATAAACACTGTAAAAATAAATGTCTCCATTTTCTTTATACCTGGACCTGTTTAAGTTGTTTTGTCGTTCCATTTCTTGCTCATTTACTGAAAATTTTTTCCTGCTTTCTTTTCTGTGGCAGTTTCTATTCTTCTCTCACCTCACAGCTTTAAGAGAAGTAAGAAAGCCCTTGCTCAGCTGCTTTGATAGTATCCCACAGCAAGCAATCAAGACAAAGAACAGGTGACCAACATCTATGTAGTTGGTCAGTTAAATAAGCCCTGATAGAAATGGGACATAATGACATGCTCGCCTCTGCTCCAGGCTGGATTATACCAGCAGATAGCAGCAATTCTCTTTGGCTACATAGTCTAGGTCTAGTATAAACTATACCAGTATTACAGGAACAGGGTATTGCTTTTCTTGCTGGAGATGTAGTCTTCAGGATGTCACCAAATGATTAAAGGGTTGATAGCAAGAAGGCGGAAACTGGAGGTTCTTCCTAAGGAGCCCTAGAAAATAGGGCTGGTACGACCGAGAGATCATTTGGTCCCTGTCCTGAGGGAGGATCAACTCTGCCTGAACCGTTCCTGACAGATGTTTGTCTTGAAGCTTTTCAAACTCACCAACAATGGAGATTTCACAATTGCCCCAGGCAGTCCATTTCTGCGCTCAATTATCCTGGCTGTTCAGCTGCAGTACTGTATTGCTTTCTTTGGCAGCACTGCTGGGTTAAGGAGCTGCACCCCCTTACACTGCTTCCTAGGTGCTGCCAGCACAACCGCTTGTGGCAATGTCCTGTGGACTGCATCAGTGACTGACCCAGGCTAAAAACAGCTCTGGAGGGAAAAAAGGGGCATCAGTGTTAGTACGGAAGTAGGTTGGCAGTGAGCAGCTGGAAGTGGGGTGCAGGCAGAAATGGGGTTGGGAACTCCTTGAACTGGCATATCTACTGGGAAGCTTTTTACCAGTGTCTGACCTAAGTCTCCCTCCCTCATTACAGTTCAAGCTCACTATTTCTTAGCCTGTCCTGACTGATATGACACACCAGTCCAAAAAAAACCCCACAATTTTAGCTCATAGAAACAACTACAGAAAACTTTGTGAATACTGGGGGTCAGAAAGCGAATTGTCATATGGCAGATTACACTTTTGGGACCTATGACGCTCCATCAGATACTTTGCATCTGAACTCTATGCCCACTGAGACCTATTGGGTCCACCATTGTGTTCAGAAGCTGTAGTACATGTATAAATATGAGAGGTACCTACTTGGTGGAGTTGAGGTATAGGCCCACTGCAACTTGTTTCCTTTGCTAGAGGATTCAAAAGGATATGCCTCAAAAATATAAAATTGCCTAGAGAAGGCTATTCCTGCTGCTTCTTGGCCTTTTGTCATCCTATTGTCTTGAAACCACTGCCCCCAAAAGTAACAGAAGTGATTCAAAGTAGATGCCAACTATCTGGGTTTAATGCTGCTTTTTCAGTTTTCATGTGGATTAGAAATATAATCAACCTTATCTCAAAATTCTCCACCTGCTACAATATAACCTTGTCAGCTTCATTCCACTTCTTTATAATCCCTTGTGCACTCATTTTTGTATAACGTTGTCTTCTTGCCAGCAGTACCATCTCAATGAATTGATATAGAAAGTTGCCCACATTTTACCACAGGCTGTGCTTCTACAGACTGATAAACTAAAGCAGCAACCAGTTCTCCTGAAGTAGGGAGTCCTAAGAACAACACAGCTGCAAAACCTGGGTGGAGAATGACTGAACTTTCATGAAACATAGCATTATTACATCTTTTGGATTCATTTGGCATGTCAGTCATTCTGATATTTCCAGTTACTCAAAATACCACCTGCCCCTTGCTCAGTCAGATGGGAAGTGTTGGTACAATATCACACGTAGGCAAAGGCCACGTGTGTGATTTTGTGTATTGGCTCCGTAATAAACATCAACAGCAAAACTTATTCCTAAAACTATTTCTGTGTACACTTTATAAGAGATACTAACAGCTGCTCTTTCCCTCTAGATTAATTCTGCTACCATCTGTGAGGATGACTATGAAGTCACTATTACATTGAATTACGCTCTTGCTGTTAACAAGGTTAGTTTGGGGGATGAGGCCCATTGTTAGGAGCTGGTCTAAAGCTGTCACTAGACTAGTCAGTGTAACACTGATATATTTTAAATTCAGGTCTAAACAAGAAATTCTTTTGTTCAGAGGGTGTTAACTCATCACTTCAGAGAAAGGAATCTTTTTCTTCTTCTGTTGGAGCTGGCTGAACAGGTATCTTAATCTGATTAAGCCAGACTTTATGGTTTTGTTGCTATCATCTTGCATTTCATTAATTTGCTATGAATATTAACATTCTTCTTTCAGCTGATGTTGTTTGATCATTCTAGCACCCCTTAGCTCTTGATCTTAGATCCTCCTTCAGTCTGCAAATTGTACTCTTAAAAAACAAGCTTAGTAATTTTCAGTAGTTTGGAGATAACGTTTGCCAGAGCTCCTGTTAACTGTATTCAAACACTTAAAATCCCTACCTCCAGAATTATCGTATTCCAAAAACCACCCACATATTCATTTCTAGCTTTTCAAAGATGAAAATCTACCATTTCAAAGATCCAGAATTCAGACTGTATCTCTTGTGTAGAATCTTAACAAGCTTACCTTGCCTGAAAAGGTATATCACGTCATTTCACAAGTGAGGAGTTAATCAGATCTTTTGAGTGGTAGAAACTCTTTCATTTGGATGAGAATCTTCATTTTATTATGTGAGGTTGTGTCACAATTTTTTTCCTCTAAATCAAAACAAATACCTAACACAAGGTTTTGAAAAAATAGTACATTATTTTGCCTCAAAACAGAGTTCAATTACATATAATAATTTGTCTTCTGCTAATTTGAGACGGATATTAAAAGCCTATGTATATTTTTTTCATATGCGACACCACTGTTCTGTGCTAAGATGGTAACAGCGTTACACGATAACCTGATTAACTGTCTGCATTTGATGATTCTACAGGATATTCATACTAATAAACCAGTGAAGTTCAGCAATCATTACCTGAATACTGTAACAGAAGTCAGAGATGGACAAGATGGCAGTCAGACTAGTTTTGGTGAGATTTCTTTTTTTCCCCGCCATCTTTAAGGTAGACCATATAGTAGTCAGGAATACAGAAATAGTACTTAGAAGGTTAGACACCGAGACAGACAAACTAACACATTGCCACATTCTGTGCCTACTTAAGTTGATCTGTAAGTCTCACAATGTGGCTGGGTTGAGATTTAAGCAATCTACAGACTCTGTCAAAAAGTCACAGGAATGCTTCATTCCTAGAGGACAGTAAACTGCAGCCACAGCTTATAGCAGTTTTTATTATAGTGATAAAACTTCAGATGCTTTATATATTCTTTTACAATAGGAGCCATAAATACCAATATTATCTCTACTTCTGAGCTGTGCCAGGGACTTCAGCTTTGGCACATTTCGCAAAGAAAAGAAATGATGAAATATATTAATTCTGGACCTAGTTTTCAGAGATGGTGAACTTGCATCTCCCATTGATGTCAGTAACAGCTCGGCATTTTAGACATCTTATTTTGGACTTAGGTTTTCATCAAATCAACTAGTTGTAAATTCGGCATTAGAAATCAGAAATTCCTATAGTGCCATTTGATATATTTCAATTCATGTATAAATTTCATCCACTTTGTGCTTCCAGTCTGAGACTTGGCAAGACGCAGCCACGGCACTAGGAGCTGGTTTTTTGGAGTGCCAATAATGTGACTGTGGTTCCAGGCACTCTAGTAGCCCCAGCTCAAAGGGTCCCCACGTGCTGTGTAATTTCCTTATCAACCCTCCTGCACACTGACAGACTACATCTCTTAAAAATAATGGACATACATATCTACTCAAGGTCCCCTAGTCTTGTTCTTAAGTATTTGAGAGCCAAACAGCATTGAAAAATTGTAAGGCTTTTGGTCAAAACAATTCATGAATCTGAGTCAAGCCTGTTGAATAGCTGCAGCTAGTTAAAAAAAGACTCAAACCCCCCAAACTCCACATTTCATTGAATCTTCAGTTCAAAATAACAAGTTTTTAAGACTGCCTGAGTGTAAACCTTTTGTTAAAACCAGTCTGATCTGCAACAAATATTTCATCACTTTCTCTTGTAGAAAAATGATAAATATTGCTTTGATTTCAACACAAAATAAAATATTTTTGTGGATAAATTATTTCCAGATCTCTCTCCCGAGTTCTTGTTAGGATACTGACTTTGCTTTGAATTAACACTTGTTTCCATTTCTGGTAGGCAAAGATGATGATAATCTTTTCCATTCAAGAGGCAAAATAAAGAGAACAAAGTCAAGAACACTTACAGAAACAGAAGATAAGCTCCCCGTAGGTATCTTCTGCCAGTACAGGAAAAACTACCTATAGAGCAGCACTAACGTGAAGGAGGGCATCCGAGGGTAAAAATAGAAAGCTTTTTACACTGATTGGGGTGGGGGGAAGGGGACAAAAGTCCAACTTTTAATATAAAACCTGAACATTAGTAACTGACATTTATTACAGAACTGGAAATAACTAAACTTTGTTCCTACTAAGAACTTAATTAGATTTTTACTTTCATTTTTGAACCCATTCTGTTTTGCTAACACAGCATTAGGCCTAAAGACTATTGCAGACTGATATTGTTACAGGTTTTTCTCAGAAGCAACATCAGGTGGAGGCATTATCCTCTTCCCTTGACCTCACTATTTAGTTTGACTCCATATAACATAGCCTTGGCTGTGCTAGAACTACTGTTCATTCGCACAGACTGAACTAGACATGGGAAGAGATGATCTACGCAACGAGCTTTTAAGTCAATTCAGTCTTCCCATCAAGCGGACATGTCAGCACAACTGAGGGCTAGCTTAATGCAAGAAGCAAGGCTTTACTTCCACTGGAAACCAAATATCCAGGAAGCACTACCTAGTACTAACTGGAGTCAGTAATGGCATGGAAAATTTCAAGACAGAAATGTACATTAATCAAAGCTTGGATCAGTTAGCCAACTCAACAGGTGGAAGAAGATATAGAGCTTTGTGATATATGAGTTCAGAGATAAAAATGCTCAGTCAAGTGATGGGGTTTTCAAAAGAGGAGAGAAAGGAGGTGGAAGGCTGGGAAGAAATAAAAGGAAAAGGTTTTAGGTTTTGTCGTTTGAATGTTGTTTAAAGATTTAGTAAATTAACTTCTATGATGCAAAACATATTCATTTTTTAAATAAATTAGTTGCACAAGTTCTGGAAGCTTCAAACTTTAATGGTATAGCAAAGAACTTGTGCCCATGTTTAATTTTACTTTGGTGAGCAGATCTTTGTACAGCCCTGGAGAGCTGCATTGATGTAAAGCTCATCATTTGCAGATACATTTGCTGGATCAAGACCTCAATAGCGAGATATTAGCCTGGGTTATCCAACACTTGCTCAGATTCAGAAAGACATTCCCTCAGAAGGGTCACGAATTAGTAATACCGAGGCTCAGCTACACTGCATTCATGCCACTGGGTGCATTTTCCATCTTCACTCAAAGGCAGAGTATGGCCCACCTACTTGTATTTTCACTATGGGAAACGTTATTGGCTGTTTTCTGTGTTTCCACAGCCAGAGTCCAGACAACTACTGGACGAACTGGGTCCAAATGGGAAAGGAAGAATCACCTTGGTAGAAAAATTGCTCAGTGAAGTAAGTTATTGTTTGCTGAAGTCTCCCCTTCCAACTCTTTGACCATTTACTGCATGAATATTAGCCTGGTATGCGACTTCAACTGCACGCTTAGGAGGCAACATCCTTGCAATACAACTATCTTCAGATTGAAAAAGCATTTTCCAGAAGAACCAACCTATTTTACATTTATATATGTTCTCCCCAAATTTCTGTTTGGCTGGTAAGGCGTTCTCTTCTGGGTTTGTCAAGGCCATACAGAAAGAAAAATATATTCATTTTACAGTTTAGGGTCTAGTCCTCTGTATAGCAAAAGCAAGCATAACCTCCACCTTTTTGTTGTGTAGTAAGGTGCATCCTGACTGTGGAATCTAGTTTGACTGCTCGTTATATACATTTACTCTGGCTTTGAGTTAAGAGATGCAAGCATTTTCAGAAGAAACAATACCACACAATTTGAATACTTCTCTGTCTTGAGTCGATTTACCAACTTAAATTGCCATAATATTAAAGCAAGGTGGAAGCTGAAGAATCTTTATGGCTTTTAACAGCTCACCTTCCCTCTCCTGTGCGTTCTAGGGAGCTGACCCAAACTGCACCAGCGATGAGGACCGACCTGTTCTCACAGTTGCTGTCCTTAACAAGCATGCAGAAGCAATCTCCCTTCTCGTGCAGAAAGGTGCTGACATCGACCAGCAGTCAGGATTGTAAGTGAGCACTGATTGTCTACCTCAGGACTTTTGAAGTTTTACCAAAAAAAGCAGTTGTGACCAATTTTAGAGAGATTAACCTCCCACCTCTCCTCCAGAAATCTGTAGTTGAGGAGCTACTTTCAAAGCCAAATTTAAAAAAAACCCAACAAAACAAAACACAAGAACCTGCAACTGAGCAAAGATTACAGTATTCACAGTCCTTCTTTCAGTTGCCAGGTTTGAAGATTTCTCATAATTCCTGTTAGGAAAACTGCTGTTCTATTCAACTCTTTACCCATCCACTTCAACTCAATACAATAAACCACACTAAAGCCTAACAAAAAACCCCCCAAACCAAAAACAACCGCAACTTCTGGTGTATTCAATATCCTCCTATTCATTTTCCTTAGTTTAATTTGCTAGACCACTTCTCCATGTACCAGGACAGTTTGCTTAGTCAGTATATTGCTTATTCCTCCGATGCAGGCACAACAACACTGCTCTCCATGAGGCAGTTCTACTTGGATTGGAGGGAGAGGAGTGCATCCGAGTGCTGTTAGGGTAAGTACTGCCGCGGGGCCTCTAGCTCAGCTACTGGCCACCCACAATCTACCTGCACAGACCCAGATGGCAATACCGAAGTGCCGGAGCCCAGCCAAGGCTCGGCGCTCCTATCTCACAGTTGTGTCCCTGCAGGAAGAGGCATCCAGAAATTCTGAAGCTATTCCGCATCAACATTTACCTACAAGCCACTTAAATTCATTCCAAGTTACTGGAATTAGTGAAGTGGCTTAAAACAATCTGTTCTTTATTTACAGCTGCAATGCAAGCATAAAAAAGAAGAATGCAAAAGGGCAATCGGCATATGATTTGGCTGTTACAGCTGGAAATAATGAAGTTATTTCATTGTTCGCAAGTATGCTTGGACAGGGAACGTTGGACAAACTTACGAAACCCAGGAACACTGGTCTCATTAGCATGTGATTGCAACCGACTTTTCCCCAAGACGGAGCTGGAGGCTCTTGGAGTTTGGGAGCACCTAAGCGCACATGTCTGGTTCTGCCTGCAGACTTCACAACCCTATACAATCAACTCAGGCCCCGTAACAGCCAACGATTTTGTACAAGATTCCCCCATTCCTTCCCAGCAATTCAGAGCAATTCTTCACTGGCTGCACTCTGTTCTGCAAGATTGCTTTTCCTTTCCAAACTTGTGTAACGAGAGGGACCAACCAAACCTTCCAAGGCACAAGGACATTTTAAGGAGACCTGATGAACATTGTTTAAGACAGTTTGATGCTTGAGTACTGGCACTGCAAGTGGTACTTTGATTAGCTTATTTTCCATTTTGAAGTTAAAACTCCATTCAGTGCAGGTCATTGCATTAAAGGTCAGTCTTTTCCCCCAGAAAACTGAGTAGAATTACTTTGCTGTTTTGCCTTCAACTTTTATTTATAAATGCATCAACATGAGGCAGCAGCCAACTACAAACAGAAGTTTACAAGGATACCAGGCACACTAAGGTTTGGTATAATTAGACATTATTAGCCACAATCCTAAATCCCTGAAGAAGTTTTAAAACTCCTTCCCCTTTTTATTTCTAGAAGTATCAAAAAGCATTGGTATATTCAGTACAAAAATGGAGGTGCCTGACAGCTCTTGCAATAAACACAAGTTTTTGCACCAGAGCTACCAGCATCTCCAAAATAGAAACAGCTGTGTCTAAAAAAAAAAAACCCAAACCCAACAACAACAACAAAAACCCAACCAAATAAAACCACGAGTAGTAATCCTTAATTAAACAACAGGAAGAACAGGAGAATCCCTGCAGAAAAAGATTACGTATGCAGTGCATCAAACCCCAGGTACTTCCCAGACAGACTCAGGTGAGTGAAGGAGAATTCAGCCTGCTTCTCACAGAGATGCAGTCTCAGGACATACAGCCATTCAGTCAAAGTGGCAGTGTCAGAGCACACACACAAGACAGATGTCACTGGCAAGTGAGAAGCTATAGTAGTCTAGGAGACCAGATTTGCTATTTCACAACGCACGTTCTTGGCTGCATCTTCAACCTCAGTCACCTTCTGAGAAATTTCTTTTTTCTGCAAAGAATAAAAATAACACATTACTGTCTACCACTAAATTGAGCATCATTTGGCTTCAAGGGGAAAGCGGGCTACATTTCCCATAAGGCAAAGGCTGAGAACCAGGAGTCAGGAAGCAACAAACCACTTTGGAAGCACTGTGGTAAGGAACCAAGAGGCCAGCTAAACAATCCCAAGACTAGAAGCTAAGTAACTCTTCCAGCATCACAGGGGTGTAAAAAAACCATTACGGTGCCGATGTATACGTACAATTACATTTTTCATTCGTTCTTTGTCCAGCTTCAGGAACTCCTGCAGTGTCAGGTTAGTAGGATCTTTCTGAAGGGAGAGGAAAGGACAGCCCGCAGAGTGCTTCTTGTGTTCCTCCCTGAAAAGAAAACGAAAAAATGAAGAGGGGAAAAAAAAACCCAAACCAAAACCAGGAAGGCAGCTTACAACAAGACACATGCAGCCGTTCTTCCCTGCCAAGCACCTCGCTCGCCAGCTGCGGTTCCACTTCTGCCGCCAGCAGCCGGCCGGGGGGGACGGGAACCGGGGGGAACCCCCCCACTACTCACAGCGGGTCATCGTCGGGCTCCCAGCCCTCCAGCTCCTTGAAGCAGAAAAAGCATTGCGCCACGTCGGGGCCGTTCTCGCTGGGGCAGTGCACGAAACCTGCCGCCGCCATCTGCGGGCAGAGGGAGGGCAGGAAGGCCCCGTCAGCGCCAACCGCGCCCCGCCCGGTCCCGGCCACTCTCCCCCAGGTCCCGCTCCCCCGCCGGGCTCACCCGCTCGGGCGTGCAGGCGCAGCCCTCGGTGAAGGGCCAGTTGCGGAAGGTGGCGGCGCGGGTGGGAACGAGGTAGAGCCGCCATTCCTCGGGCAGCACCGCCGCCTCCGCGCCGGCCGCCATGGCTGCGTTCAAACTGCAGCGGTTGGGCGCGCGGGGCAGGGCGGGAGCGGGGCAGCCGCGCGGGCCGGTGGGAGCTGTAGTCCCGCTGCCGTCCCGTCCCGGGAGCCTTCGGGAGGGCCTCGGCGGGCTGTACGGTGGCTGGCTGAGGGCAGGTTCCGCCGCCAGAGCCATGGGGTCGGCCATCCCCAACCGCTCCACGCTGAGCTGCGTGTCCTCGCACCCCCCGTGAGATGAACCACACCAGCCCTAACCTTCCTCTGGGCCTTACGCCTCTGCCAGAGCCGGGTCTGACCTGTGGGCTGTGCTCTCAGCACCTCTGGGCTCCTCTTCCCTCCCTGCGAAGCGGGGCCGAGCCCCACTACCACCCCACCCCACGCGAAGCGGCTTCAGCCGGGACACAGCCCTTGCAGCAGCGCTGGCGAGGGCAGGCAAGAAGCACCCTTGTAATTCCTGAGGAGCCTGCAGTATGGCGTGAGCCAGCACGAAAACAGATGGTTTTTTAAAGCCTCCAGCACAAATTCAAGGGCAAGGAGCACAAGTTTGCCAGTTTGACTTTTTTTTTTTTACTATTACACCCTTAAGAAGGTGCTGTGAGTTTCTATGTTGACAGAGCTGGTAGAGAAGCACAGCGGGAAGGGTCTTGTTCAGGCAGGACCCGCACAGAGATGCTCACGGTGCTCTGTGGCAATGGCTGCCTGTTGTTGCCACAGGCAGCTGCCCTTCCCCTCCCGCAGGCAACAGGAGCGGCTGAACTCAGTGTCTCCGCCTGACTAATGCTGCCTGCCTGGAGAAGGAAGCGGAACCTGGCAACCTGGCTCACTGCCACAGGGGCAGGAAACAGCTGGTTTTGTGGGGAAGAACCGGCTACTCATCCATCACAGCAGCAGGGGCTGAGTTTCCTGCACTGTCTAATGCGGCAGGCAGTGTTTGCTCAGAGCCTCCTCCAGAAAAAAACGCAAGGGCTAGAGGGAAGCAACCCCATGGACCAGGTTACCTCCTGGAGCGAACCAATGTAAGCAAAGTAGTCAGAGACAAGGGATAATGACAGCTTAGCTCAACCACTCACTAAGAGCTTATCATCACAAGCCGGTGGGTCTGCAAGGAAACACATCCTCACACCACAGGTGGCAACAAATGCAGACTTTTCCTTCTTCCCCCAGACTGGATCTGAAACCTTAAAGAAGCCTTCAGCACACACGTGTGCAACATCAGGACTCTCAGGAAAGAGACTTCTCTTTCAAGGTAAATTGCAAAGTATTACTTTTACAAAATTACTGACTGTTATGCAGAATGATCCCAGTATTTACCCAGCCCAACTACTGTAGATCAACGAGCATGATAAGCTG